>NW_027331846.1:0-125000 GCF_033568475.1 Henckelia pumila
TTTATCACAATGGACTTTGTGACCCATTTGCCGTTATCCCCGAGGAACTGTGATGCTATCTGGGTTGTGGTGGACCGACTCACTAAGTCAGCGCATTTCATTGCCTATAGCCGAGAGTACTCTGTGGATCGCATGGCACGGATGTACATTCAGGAGATCGTTCGATTTCATGGAGTGTCTGTGAGCATTGTCAGCGATCGGGACCCCAGGTTTACTTCTAGATTCTGGGGGAGTGTTCAGCGTGCGATGGGTACTACTCTCAGTTTGAGTACTGCCTATCATCCGGAGACTGATGGTCAGTCAGAGCGCACTATCCGTACTTTAGAGGATATGCTTAGTGCGTGCGTCATGGATTTTGGTTCAGCCTGGCAGGATCATTTGCCGTTGTTCGAGTTCGCGTACAACAATAGCTATCATACTAGTATTGGGATGGCACCTTTTGAGGCGTTGTACGGGCGACGTTGTCGTACTCCACTATTTTGGGAAGAACTGGGGGAGAGACAGGCTGAGGGACTGGAGTTTATCCAGCAGGCGATAGACATTGTTGATCAAATCAAGAAACGGATTAATACTGCACAGGATCGTCAGGCCAGCTATGCTAATATCAAGCGTAGGCCCTTGCAGTTCGAGGTCGGGGAGAAAGTGTTTTTGAGAGTGTCACCTTTCCGCAAGATTCTCAGATTTGGCCTTAATGGCAAGTTGTCTCCCAAATTTATCGGTCCGTTTGAGATCTTGGAGAGCATTGGCGATTTGGCTTATCGACTAGCTTTGCCACCGCATCTATCCAGTATTCACGATGTGTTCCACGTATCTCTATTGCGACGGTATGTGGCGGATGAATCTCATATTCTGCAGCGGTCTGAGGTTCAGGTAGACAAGGATTTGACTTATATTGAGAAACCTCTTCGTATCCTGGATTATAAGGATAAGGTTTTACGGAACAAAGTCATTCCTTTGGTTTTAGTCTAGTGGCAGCGCCGAGGCACTGAGGAAGCTACTTGGGAGCTTGAGGACAGGATGCGTAAAGACCATCCTGAGTTGTTTTGATTTTATTCTTAAGTTGTATTCAGTTGTAAACGTTGGATTTGAATAAAGAATGTTTCTGATTTTTGTATTGCATTCGGTACTTAAGATCTTATTTCGAGGACGAAATATCTTAAGTGGGGGAGAATGTAGTAACCCGTACCCTAATTGAGTAATTAAAGGATTAACGCTAATTAAATAAATTGGGTATCGGACGGATCGGAAGCTCCGAAGGCACGATCGGAAGCTCCGATCAGGATCGGAAGCTCCGATGAGCGATCGGAGGCACCGATGATATTACGTCATCCATGACGTGTGGTTAGATCGGAAGCTCCGATCAGGATCGGAAGCTCCGATTACCCCTATCCGGAATCAACAAGTGATATTTTTGTAAGAGTGGGTGCCCAGTGAGCCAACTGTGTGGCTATGGGCTTTGTTGACTCTTTGTATAAACAATCTTTTGTTTAATATTATTTACACTTTTATGGCAATGACTTTATATTACTTCATATTGTTATATTGTGATATACTATTGTTGTTTTGATAAAGACCTTGAATATACTATAGTGTATGTAAGATGTGGTAGAACATGGAGATGTCTATCATGAAATACATCTTATAGTCACTGTATATTCTAAAACCGTTCCTAGTCGATTGAGCCGTCCGATAATAAGGATAAGGATCGCTCGAGTTTGAGACTAGCATTTGCGATGCGGAGTACCACGTTTCATTGGTAGGGAACATGGAGATGTTCGAAGCATGCAAATGGATATTCATAGGATGAATAGTCGAACTACCCTATCCGGACTTTCCAAGTGGTTATCACTTATCGAGTGGATAAAGTCCGCGGTTTTGGTTGTACACCATTAGTCCTTACGACTTGAAACATCATGGAGACTCTATATGCTAGTACTGTGCTTTGACTCGTTTTACCGACTCTGAGGGGGTCATCAGGTGTCGAGATTGGGTACAGTTACGACACATATAGGAGTCAATGCATTGTTGTCAAGGATTCACCACATACTTGCGAGTGTGGATATCCTATGCGATCTGAGGAGATATTAGTGTGACAAATCTCTGGCCAGAGTACTTGATGTGATTTAAGAAATGGTTTCTTAGTAGCACATGCGATGTCACTAATTTGATCTTCAAGATGCATTGCATAGTTATCGAATCTTGAGCGACTCTCGATATACCAATGGTTGTTGATTCGATCGGGATATATGGATGAAGGGACCGTACTGTACGCTAACCAAAATCTACTGGTTCTTGTAGGCACTATCAGTGATACCTAGGGAATCATGGGGCGATGTTGCTAGGCGCTTTACCATGATTCGTTGGGCAAGTCGGAAAGTGTTGTTCCGAGTCACAAGGAGTTGTGAGCCCACGGCTAGCTGTATCCCTGAACCATTGAGGGTCACACAGTGTAATGGAGTTTTAATCCCCGTTGAGATAGTTAAATTTAAAGAGTTAAATTTAATGAACTAAGGAGTTGGACTTCTTAATTAAGAGTAAGGGAGTAGGGTTTCCTAAAATGACATAGGGATGGACATTTTTGGAAACCACTGAATTCGGATTCAGGAAAATTTATTTTGACTTTAAAACGTGCAGAAATGGTTTCTGTGCACATTGGTGAAATCGTTTCATCAATCGGAGTCACGATGAATTTTATATTAATTTCTGAACGAGCGGGCTTTGCTTGTCGGGCCCCAGCTTATGACTAATGGGCCCTAAGGTGTTAGTGGCCTGCATTATAAATAAGTTATTTCAGTACAGAAATTACACACAACAGGTCATAAATTTTGAGAGCAAATTTCGAAAACCCTAGACCCTCTCAAAACCGATCGGCCGTCCCCTCCCTTTGCTCTGCCCGAGAAAATTCCGGTCTGTGATTTTGAATCGCGGTCAGGAATAACGAATCAGATTCGTGTAATCTCTTCGCAGAAAACTTCTGATAGATTTTCTAGTGCAATCTATCAGAGGGATTAAACCTCTGTTCGTGGACCTGATTGAAGGCGTTCATCGGTTCCAGGGAGAGACAACAAGAGCAGAATTGTTCTGTTGGTGTCCATTAATCTCGTTGCGAGATTTGAGGTAAAATTTATTTAATTGTTATTTAAATTTTACACACAAATAATTCAATCGTTGTATGGTTGATACCCACACCATGGAATCGTTCCATGAGAAAATTTTAAACTTCCGCTGCACCGGGTATCAATCGTAATTGGTCTGGGAACTCGCCAGTTTTTTCCAACAGTGGTATCAGAGCCAGGTTGCTCAGATCAATCGATTGAATAATCAATTGTACAAAATTTTTGAGTCTCGGTTTATGAAACAAAATAAATATTTTTAATAAAAAAATTTTTTCGGGGCAAAACCCGGACAGCGATTGGATCGCTGCCCGGTGGGGCAGCAATTGTTGCTGCCCCGGGCGGCGCACGGCGCCGCCCAAAGGGGGCGCACAGCGCCGCCCAAGGCGGCGACCGTCGCCGCCCAGGGCGGCGCACGGCGCCGCCCAGGGCAGCGCTGGGCGCTGCGCAGGGCAGCGCTCGGCGCTGCCCAGGGGCGGCGCTCGGCGCCGCCCAGCGCAGCGCTGGGCGCTGCGCAGGGCGGCGCACGGCGCCGCCCAGGGCAGCGCCAGGCGCTGCCCTAAGGGGGCAGCCGGGCTGCCCCCGGCCCGCGCCCCGGGTGCGGGCCAACCCGGGAGTGTCCCGGGTGGCCCGCGGGAAAAATTAATTTTTAATTTTTTATTAATTTTAATATTTAAAATTTTATTTTTGGTCCGGTCAAAAATTGTTTTTGATTGGTTCACGAGATTTCGGATCGAATTGTTCGAGTCCGTAAATTTTAAAATTGATTTTGGATAAATTTGAATTTTTGGAAAATTTTAATATTTTATCCGTAAATTGAATTTTGAAATCAATTATTTTGGTACAATTGATGATAAGATATGATCTTATGATATATTAGATAAAATATGATTTTATTTGTAAAATTGGATTTTATAGATAAAATATGATTTTATTTGATATGGAGATAAAATATGATTTTATATGTGAAATGTGATTTTATATATAAAATATGATTTTATCTTGTTTAAATTTGAATTGCCACAGCATGTTATCCAATAAATTAATTTTGAATTAAATGTTATTGGATAAGGATGATCGATTGCCATGACCAATTTTGTAGGTGTATGTTAGGAATTTACATTTTGTCTTTATTGTTGTTGGTTTTATTAATGGGCCTGGTTTATGGCCCGATATGAATGTCATATGTAATAAAAGTGGGCTTGGTTTATAGCCCGTTCCCACCCCCTAAAAATGTATCCCCTACTTGTCATTGTTATTTAATTGTAAATACATTAGATTTAGTGGGAGATCAAGATTTGAAGATGGTGGGCCCAGCAGACAATGAAGACTGAAGAAATGTAAATTGGAAGCATATGTAATAGGATTGCATTTGCATACTGCATATTACCTAGGATTGGACTAAGACCCGTGATTGGCAACCACGGGTCAATTAGAAATGGAATCGATCATCCTATATAATATGTGATATTATGATTGTATGCATGTTTAGACATAAATTGCGTGAATCCGGCAATGCATGCAATAAATTAAAAATGATGAGACAAATATTTTTATAAATAAAATCCCTCATTTTAAATATGATTTAAAATTTATATCAAGATAAATAAAGGAAATTTAAATATTGTTTAAATGTTCCTACCTTCCATCAACGGTCAATGTATGTGATGCTACCCGCGGATACGGTCCGGCTCATATTATTGGGGGGGCCCGTTTGTCGGAAAGCTGTACATTGGATCGACAAATGTTGTAAGTTGGGTGGAACTCCCATGGGATCGGCTCATATTATTGGGGGATCCACATGGCGACCGTCCATCACAACTTAATATTGATGGGTCATCTTGACATGTCACTTTAAACGGCGTCATATTATTGGGCCCTTATTGGACATGAGGTAAATACATGGGGGTTGCTTTGGAAGCAATTGGGCTCTACCTTTTGAGAATTATGGTTGGCTGATATTATTCGGGACCATAAGTTTGTCAATTGGACTCCATGTTCTCACTAAGGAAAAAGTTTCCCGTTTTCACTAGAGGGTGGTGAAATCGTTAAAATAGTGGGAGTGAGATTCATAAAATTAAATTCGCCTATTTTATGTCTTAGTAAATTGTTAAACAATCATTGATATATGTCTGTTTTTCCTTTTCAGTATTTCACACAATGAATTCGCGAAATCCTTTATTCTCGATCCTCGAACAAAACAAGCTGACTGGCGCCAACTATACGGAATGGTTCCGGAAGTTGAAGATTGTCTTAACTTCGGAGAAAATGCTCTACGTGTTAGAGAAAGCACCTCCGAAGGAAGCACCAGCTGACATAAGTCCGGAGGAATTGGCCAAACTTGATGCATGGTGTGACCATGACATCAAGACCAAATGCTATATGCAAGCCTCGATGTCTGATGAACTCCAGAGGCGATTTGAGGACACGGTGAATGCTGCTGACATTCACACGCAACTCAAGGAACTTTTTGGGGCTCAGTCGAGGGCTGAAAGGTTCTCTACTGTTAAGGAGTTGATGACGTGCCGCATGCGTGAAGGGACTTCGGTCCGTGATCATGGGGTACGAGTGATTTGGCTCATACAGAAGTTAGCGACCCTTGATTTGGTGTTGGAGCATGAACTCAATGTGGACTTGCTGCTTCTATCTCTTCCTTCTTCATTTGATGGATTCGTGATAAATTTTAATATGAACAAGATAGAGGCCACCCTTGAAGAGATGGTCAATATGCTCGTTACATATGAATCCACACTTAAGAAGGATAAGCCAGCTTTCTTGGTGGGCTCCTCATCTTCTGCTAAGAAGGGGCCAAGTATGAAGGGCAAGAAACGTTCTGCCCCACCCAAGAAAGTGGAACCCGAGAAGAAGCAAAAGACAAAGGCTTCAAACGATGGAAAATCCAAGGATGTTTGCCATTACTGCAAGAAGCCGGGTCATTGGAAGCGCAACTGCAAGGAGTATCTTGAGCAGTTGGGAACTGCAAAGGGTATGTTCTATATCGAAATAAACATGTCACTTAATACAACTTCTTGGGTATTGGATACCGGATGTGGTTCTCACATTTGCAATGATTTGCAGGTGATGACAAGAAGTCGCAGGCTTAGAATGGGTGAGACCCAGCTGAGGCTCGGGAATGGTTCCAGAGTTGAAGCTACGGCCATTGGAGATGTTTGTTTGATTTTGCAGAATGGTTTTAAATTATTGTTGAGAGATGTTTTATTTGTGCCAGATTTAATTAAAAACATTATTTCTATTTCTATGCTTGATAGAGATGGTTATTCTTGTAATTTTGTGAATGGGATTTGCAGTATTTACAAGAATGAATGTTTAATTGGAAATGGACAACTTGAAAACGATCTATACAATTTAAAACTAAAAGACGTTCCAGTGAATTGTATTGACAAACCGGCAACAACAAACAAAAGGAAAATCGATAGTCAAAACCCGGCAAACCTTTGGCACGCTAGACTAGGTCATATTTCCTCAAGGAGGATGAACAAGCTAGTGGGAGAGGGCATGTTTGATATGTCTGATATTAACTCTCTACCTACTTGTGAATCCTGCCTAAAAGGGAAAATGACTAAATCTCCTTTTAAGGGGAAGCCTGAACGTAGTCAAAATCTGTTGGATTTGATCCATACAGATGTTTGTGGTCCATTTAGAGTAGGGACTCAACATGGCCACACCTACTTCATTACCTTTACTGATGATTATTCAAGGTATGGGTATTTATATTTAATGAAATATAAGTCTGAAGCATTTGAAAAGTTCAAAGAATTCAGGGCTGAAGTAGAAAACAAGCTAGGTAAAAGTATTAAAGCACTTCGATCGGATCGAGGTGGAGAATACTTGAGTACCGAGTTTTTGGACTATCTGAAAGAGAATGGGATTCTCTCTCAGTGGACTCCTCCTATGACACCACAGCTTAATGGTGTATCGGAGCGTCGTAATCGAACTTTGTTGGACATGGTTCGATCCATGATGAGCTTCACTGAGCTTCCACCTTCGTTTTGGGGCTATGCGCTTGAAACGGCGGTATTGTTGTTGAATAACGTCCACACTAAAGCAGTGGACAAAACACCATACGAGTTATGGAATGGCAAAGCTCCTAAGTATTCATACTTGAGGATTTGGGGATGTCCTGCTTACGTGAAGCGGACAGTGGGAGATAAGTTGGATAGTCGATCCAGCCTGTGTTATTTTGTGGGGTATCCGAAGAATTCAATCGGATATTATTTCTATTATCCTGCTGAAACAAAGGTGTTTGTTTCGCGGAATGCCACCTTCTTGGAGAAGGAGTTCTTATTGGATAAGAAAGGCGAGATGATGGAACTCGAAGAAGTTCGAGAAGAACCCAAAATACAAAATAACGATCCCACACCTCAGGAACCATTGCTGGACACGCCTGCACCTAGAAGATCCGAGAGGACTTCTAGACCTCCAGTTCGATATGGTCTTCTTCTTGAAGAGGGTCAAGATGAACCCGACATTGGATGTGATCCAAGAAGCTTCAAGGAAGCAATTTCTGATGCGGATTCGAATTTATGGCTTGAAGCTATGCAATCAGAATTGGATTCGATGCATACAAACCAAGTCTGGACTTTAGTGGATCCTCCCGATGGAATTGTTCCAATAGGGTGTAAATGGATCTACAAAAGAAAGCTTGGGCCTGATGGTAAGGTATTGACCTACAAGGCACGATTGGTGGCTAAAGGTTATACTCAAAGGCAAGGAGTTGACTATGACGAAACCTTTTCACCAGTTGCAATGTTCAAGTCCATAAGAATCCTTATTGCCATAGCTGCATGGTATGACTATGAGATATGGCAAATGGATGTGAAGACTGCTTTTCTTAATGGAGACATTAAGGAAGAAATCTATATGAAGCAGCCTGAGGGGTTCACATCCATGGGAAGCGAGCATAAGGTATGCAAGCTTCAGAGATCAATTTATGGTCTAAAACAAGCATCAAGAAGTTGGAACCAGAAATTTGATGAAACAATTAAAGACTTTGGTTTCATCAAGAACCCGGAGGAACCTTGCGTGTACAAGAAAGTAGTTAAGGATGCGGTGACATTCTTAGTACTTTATGTTGATGACATCCTACTCATTGGGAATGATGTAGGGATGTTGCAGTCAACAAAGATATGGTTATCAGGTAGATTTTCGATGAAGGATTTGGGTGAGGCATCCTACATTCTTGGGATACAGATCTATAGGGATAGATCTAAGAGAATGATAGGACTCACTCAATCAACCTACATCGATACCATATTGAAACGGTTTTCAATGGATGGGTCCAAGAGAGGACATCTACCCATGTGTCATGGAGTTTCTCTATCCAAGTCTATGTGTCCCAAGACTGATGCAGAGATAGAGAATATGACACATGTACCATATGCGTCAGCTATAGGTAGTATCATGTATGGGATGATATCTACCAGACCGGATGTAGCATTTGCTCTGAGTGTCACGAGCAGATATCAGTCTAATCCTGGTCAGATGCATTGGAAAGCCGTGAAGGACATTCTTAAGTACTTGCGAAGGACTAAGAATATGTTCATGGTTTATGGAGGACGAGAACTCAAACTGGAAGGTTATACCGACTCTAGCTTCCAAAGTGATGTGGATGACTCGAAGTCAACCTCTGGATTTGTGTTCATGCTCAATGGCGGTGCTGTCTCTTGGAAGAGTTCCAAGCAGGACACCACAGCGGATTCCACCACTGAGGCTGAATACATTGCAGCATCAGCTGCTGCTAAAGAGGCCGTTTGGATGAGGAATTTCGTCCAAGAGTTGGGCGTCATTCCTGAATTTGTTGGTCCAGTCCCGGTGTACTGCGACAACACGGGTGCCGTTGCTCAAGCAAAGGAACCAAGGTCTCATCAAAGATCCAAACACGTACTGAGGAAATACCACATAATCCGGGAGATTGTGGAAAGAGGAGACATCAGTGTCGAACGAGTGGCCTCTGCAGACAATATCGCTGATCCACTTACTAAGCCTTTGCCAGGACCATTGTTTGACAAACATCGCGAAGCAATGGGTCTACGTAGTATGACTAGTTGGCTATAGGGCAAGTGGGAGATTGTAAGAGTGGGTGCCCAGTGAGCCAACTGTGTGGCTATGGGCTTTGTTGACTCTTTGTATAAACAATCTTTTGTTTAATATTATTTACACTTTTATGGCAATGACTTTATATTACTTCATATTGTTATATTGTGATATACTATTGTTGTTTTGATAAAGACCTTGAATATACTATAGTGTATGTAAGATGTGGTAGAACATGGAGATGTCTATCATGAAATACATCTTATAGTCACTGTATATTCTAAAACCGTTCCTAGTCGATTGAGCCGTCCGATAATAAGGATAAGGATCGCTCGAGTTTGAGACTAGCATTTGCGATGCGGAGTACCACGTTTCATTGGTAGGGAACATGGAGATGTTCGAAGCATGCAAATGGATATTCATAGGATGAATAGTCGAACTACCCTATCCGGACTTTCCAAGTGGTTATCACTTATCGAGTGGATAAAGTCCGCGGTTTTGGTTGTACACCATTAGTCCTTACTACTTGAAACATCATGGAGACTCTATATGCTAGTACTGTGCTTTGACTCGTTTACCGACTCTATGGGGGTCATCAGGTGTCGGGATTGGGTACAGTTACAACACATATAGGAGTCGATGCATTGTTGTCAAGGATTCACCACATACTTGCGAGTGTGGATATCCTATGCGATCTGAGGAGATATTAGTGTGACAAATCTCTGGCCAGAGTACTTGATGTGATTTAAGAAATGGTTTCTTAGTAGCACATGCGATGTCACTAATTTGATCTTCAAGATGCATTGCATAGTTATCGAATCTTGAGCGACTCTCGATATACCAATGGTTGTTGATTCGATCGGGATATATGGATGAAGGGACCGTACTGTACGCTAACCAAAATCTACTGGTTCTTGTAGGCACTATCAGTGATACCTAGGGAATCATGGGGCGATGTTGCTAGGCGCTTTACCATGATTCGTTGGGCAAGTCGGAAAGTGTTGTTCCGAGTCACAAGGAGTTGTGAGCCCACGGCTAGCTGTATCCCTGAACCATTGAGGGTCACACAGTGTAATGGAGTTTTAATCCCCGTTGAGATAGTTAAATTTAAAGAGTTAAATTTAATGAACTAAGGAGTTGGACTTCTTAATTAAGAGTAAGGGAGTAGGGTTTCCTAAAATGACATAGGGATGGACATTTTTGGAAACCACTGAATTCGGATTCAGGAAAATTTATTTTGACTTTAAAACGTGCAGAAATGGTTTCTGTGCACATTGGTGAAATCGTTTCATCAATCGGAGTCACGATGAATTTTATATTAATTTCTGAACGAGCGGGCTTTGCTTGTCGGGCCCCAGCTTATGACTAATGGGCCCTAAGGTGTTAGTGGCCTGCATTATAAATAAGTTATTTCAGTACAGAAATTACACACAACAGGTCATAAATTTTGAGAGCAAATTTCGAAAACCCTAGACCCTCTCAAAACCGATCGGCCGTCCCCTCCCTTTGCTCTGCCCGAGAAAATTCCGGTCTGTGATTTTGAATCGCGGTCAGGAATAACGAATCAGATTCGTGTAATCTCTTCGCAGAAAACTTCTGATAGATTTTCTAGTGCAATCTATCAGAGGGATTAAACCTCTGTTCGTGGACTTGATTGAAGGCGTTCATCGGTTCCAGGGAGAGACAACAAGAGCAGAATTGTTCTGTTGGTGTCCATTAATCTCGTTGCGAGATTTGAGGTAAAATTTATTTAATTGTTATTTAAATTTTACACACAAATAATTCAATCGTTGTATGGTTGATACCCACACCATGGAATCGTTCCATGAGAAAATTTTAAACTTCCGCTGCACCGGGTATCAATCGTAATTGGTCTGGGAACTCGCCAGTTTTTTCCAACAATTTTGACACGTGGCAGATCAGGATCTTCGAAAGCTCCGATGGTAGGATCGGACGTTCCGATCGAGGTTCGGACGTTCCGATCAAGGATCGGAAATTCCGATCGTTGTCTATAAATAGAGGGCCGAGGCTTCATTTCCAATTGCCAATTCCGAGTGTTTCCCTCTCCTTTCTAGTCTATTCGAGTTGTTCTTGCCTTCCTAGGCTTGACCCAGCAGTCGGCGAGGCGTTCGGTAGTCGTAGCGGAGTTGTGCCCAAGTTCTGGAGGCATCGACATCAAAGGGCTAACGACGGACGAAGGTATAGCTTTTGCTTCCTTTAAATATTTAGGATTATGCAATAGCTTAGTTAAGGCTTTTAGGACACTTTAATGATAGTAGTATCATTTGGCAGTGTATAGCAGACTATAGGCGTGGACCTAGAGTTGGTAGAGCTTGCACTGTTTTGAGGTACGGAAGTACTGTTCGAGATATCCTGACTGAGTATGCATGTATTATGTGACTACATGGTTTATATGTCATTGATTTATGCTGCATTCATTTGCATCTTGTTGTATCTCTTTCGAGATGTCTGTTAGTAGGGTTGTACCCTATCCTGTTAGTGGATGGACTTCCATCGATTTGGGTCCGGCGTATCCACGGTTATCTCGGTATGGGAGCCACCTCCTGAAGCGATGGCACAGCGTGCTACATACCAGGGCCCGGTCTGTCTCTGTTATCTGATCCTTGACCTCGAGTTATAGGGAGTTCACTTTGCATGTATACTCACATCTCGTACTCTGTATTTTCTGGACACCCTATTCCATGGGGCAAGTTTGCGATTGGACAAGGAGGGTGGATCCAGGAGGGGCTAGTCAGTGGTTGGCCAGCTGGAGATTCGTCTAGGTTTTATTACTGTTGTTTGGGTTTATACAGCTATTCGATTTGGTTGTATATTATTTGGATAAATTACAGATTCCTTTACTTGGGATTGTATAACGTTTATGGTTTCCGCAGTTTATTCTGATATCTGTTTTAATTAAGTTAATTGCATGCATAAGTTCTGTTTAGTAGGCGATCCGGGTAAGGGTCACTACAATTTCCACTCGTCTATCGACTCAGATCTAAATCTGAAAACTTTCTGAAAATATTTCATTGTTGCCCTGTACTTAGTTAAAGCAGCTAAACATACAATACAATCAAATCTGATAACCTAAGTACAACACTGCCCAGTTCAATATTATTCCCATCAATTCTTTCGGACTAACCACACAAGATACAATCCTTCAATTCAATGCAAAGAATAGCAACTATGGTAATAAAAAACTTAAAGACAGAGATGGATCATAATAAATTCCTTAATAAGAAAGTAAAGAACTCACCAGTATCTATCAGAATAAGAGCAGAAAAATCAAAAAATTGAACGGTTACCTGCTATGTCATCATCAGGTGCAGCCTGAGTCTGATCTTTGATAAGAGCAAAAACTGAGGCCTGTTGCCCCCAAGGTTGATTCAAATTTTGATTACCTCCCATTAGATTATGCTATTGCGGTGGCTGAAAAGAGTGAAAATTATGAGATCTCTTAGAACAACGTTGAGGACAAATGCTGGCAAAATTTCCCGTCTGATGACAAATCCGGAAACTACCAAAAGTTCCTCTACATATATCACTGGAATGGCGACATCCACACTTTCTGAAAGCCACACCTGAAGTTCCCGAACTCTGTCCTGAGCCAAAAATTTTTGAATCGCTGGGACTAGACAAACTACTCCAAGACTTCTTGAATTGTTTTCCTCTCGGTTGAAGGTGATCTCTAAAGTTACTCCCTATATATCCGGTCGAATGACGAAACAGAATATGTTGAAGAAATTTGGATTTAAACAGACTCCTAGAGATGATCGTACCTTGATTATCCAATGTTTTCTTCTTCGAAATCCACCAACTCTTCGCAATACCTTGAAGTTGGTACATCACTAAACGAATTTGACGGTCATCGGTATAACCCAGAGAATCAAACAACTGATCGATTTCCTCTAACCAGCTTCCACACCCATTGTCATTTTCAGTACTCTTCAGATTCGGAGGGTTAAACGACTGAAACCTCATCAGTAACGCTTCCATCGGTGTTGGAGTGACATCCATTAGTTCAGTCACAGTACAATTCTATTCAATCGGGGTTTGTTGCTGGTTGTTTCCTATTCAATATTCATCAAGGAAACATGTCTCATATTCAAGAGAATTAGGACACAATTATCTCAACTTTAGTAATCTCATGTCCATAATTTCTATTCAAAAATTTCATTCCATCTAAGGAATATTAAAATCCCCATTTATAATATACCATGCTTTACTATTTAACAATTAATCATGCTTTGTAATTTAAATCACAAATCATGTCATTCAAATAATTCATGAATTAATAAAGCATGCTCACATGAAATTTAAATAATCATTTAAATAATTCAATCATATGCGAGAATTCAATTCATGCGGACTCGATCTACTCCGCTCACTTCTAATTCAATCCAAGATCTTATCGCTCTGATACTATTTAATGTAAAGACCTCGATTCTAATCATCTAATCAAAATAAATCTTTCAATAATCGACAGAGAGTTGGGAACAAAAAGTTAAGAAAATTTTATTTATTTTTTCAAAAATAATGCACGGACCCCGTGCACCCTCCGTGCCCGGTTCCGTGCATTTAGTTGTAGCCAAAGCTCGAAGACTACAAATACACGGACCCTATGCACACTGATAACTATGTTTTATATGCATATTTTTGTGTTTGTTTTTCGTGCATTCATATGTTTTTGTTATTGTTTTACTTAGCTTTAGCATGTTTAATTCATTTATATTCATAATACTCTTCTTGGTCCATTTTGTAGGAAAACTCGGGAAAAAAACAGAAATTTGAACATAACAGGTCTCGCTCGAGCGAAGGTCTATGCTCGCTCAAGCAAGCCAGAGAGGGCAAATATAATTTCCAGAAGATCGCTCGCTCGAGCGAGACTTGAGCTCGCTCGAGCGAGCTAGACGTGCCACAAAAGCTTGCGAGACATAATACTTCTCGCTCAAGCGAGAGTGATGCTCGCTCGAGCGAGAGTGATGCTCGCTCGAGCGAGCGAGGCGAGAAAAGGAATCCTTTGGAACAGATAAGTGCTCGCTCGAGCGAGTCTTAGGCTCGCTCGAGCGAGCGACGCGTGCAGAGTTTTTAAAAAAGGAAATTCTTGCTCGGGAAGGATACTATCTTTTGAAGACCCTAGAGCATATAAATCTCAATCTATTCATCAGAATAAGGGTTACACAACTTTGTTGAAAGCAAGAGGCGGTCAACATCATCTTCCATTCTACCTTTCTTCTTTTATTTTTATTTTTGATTTCTATTTTATGTTTTGGATTAAAAACTTTTGCTCTTGAATTATGTTGAACTTTGAGTAGTTTTCTTTCTTCTATCAAGGCCACGTGATTGGGCTAGACAATTTATGTAGAAAACTTGATTGTTTATTCGAGAATTTTCAGACTTGAATTTATTTTATTGATTATCAAATTTATATTTGTCTTGCGAATTTCTTGGCCAGTTATTTGCTTGCATGTTAATTAATTCCAAGTCGACAGAGGAGGTTTTGATCTTGATCACTTTGATAATCAACATGTTGTAAAACCAACTAGAAATAGAATTTGGTTTCAATGTGCGGTTTGGGTGTAAACTGAATTTTCACATTTATTCATGCATTCAGATTTGATTAGAATTACAAAAGATTAATCCGTCAATATTTGAATAGGTTTGATTGTTCTAGAAATAGTCCTTTGAACAAATTAGAAGAATTTCCGTGAATTAAGATTAAGTTTGAGTCTTGAATCAACTACTTATTACATAATTTGTCGGGTACCTAGTGAGTCCTTGATCGAGCTTTTCCCAAATTGAATTTTAATCAAAAATTTCTGTTGTGTTTTGAGTTGAATCTTATTTACAATTTAATTTCTTAGTTTAAAATCATGAAATCACTCTTATTAATTAGTCTAGATTAAGTAGGAATAATCATATTCTGGGTTTGACATATGGACCTTTGTCCACTTTATTATAACTTGACCTGGTACGCTTGACAGTAGAATTTATTCACACCGATTTAGCCGGTCAAGTTTTTGACGCCGTTGCTGGGGACTGTTTGATATCAGAATTTTTATTTCGCTTGAGATTAGACTTTATTTATTTATTAAAATTCTGAAATTACTTCTTTTCTTTGTGATTTTCAGATACTATCTGCTTGTTTATGCATAGCACTCGAAGAATCAAGGAACTCTTACCACTTGATTTGGAAATCGAGCGCACATTGAGCAGAATACAAAAAGCAAAGAGAAATCTGAATCTAGTACTTGAATCTGAATAAGAAGAAGAGATGGCGGACAATCGTACTATTTGGGATCTGATTAGATGGCCAGTTGAAGGTTATGGATCTAGCATAGTTCGCCCCGCTATTGAGGCGAACAATTTTGAGCTGAAACCCTCTACTATTCAGCTGATCCAACTGCAAGCAAGATTTGGGGGTACATCTGTGGAGGACCCTTATGCTCATCATGAGCGTTTTCTATCAATCTGCGACACGTTCAATGCAGTGCGTATGCGGTTATTCCCATTTTCTCTACAGGGGATGCACTTGAGTGGCTAGATGATCTGCTTTCCGATTCAATTACTACATGGGATCAACTTGTTCAGACTTTTTTGAACAAGTATTTTCCTCCCACGAAGATGGAAAAACTATTTTCTGACATCATATCATTTAGGTGGAAGGAAGCTGAATCTCTACATACGGCTTGGACCCGATTCAAAAAGATGTTGAGGATGTGTCCTCAACATAATCTTACTCAGAGCCAGCAGACTCAAACTTTCTACAATAGGACTAATCAATCTGTTTGATCCATGTTGGATGATGCTGCTAACGGAAGCCTATTCAGGAAGACACCAGTAGAGGCATGGGAAATCATTGGAAACATGGCTGAAAGCAACATTGGATGACCAGATGTTAAGAAGGAGAAAAAGTATGGAGTACTAGAAGTTTATGCACTAATAGCACTGAATGCCAAAATCTATGCTCTTACTCATCAGATGGAAATTATGCAAAAAGTTCCAGCCAATCAAGTGCAAGCTCAGGAGCCCGAGGAACTGCAAGTATTTGAGGTTGATGCGGAGAATTTCATGGGAAATCAAGGAAGACAGTCGTACAATCCCTACAACAATACCTATAATCCTGGCTGGAAGAATCATCCAAACTTCTCATGGAAAGATGCAGATCCTACAGCCAACACATCAAAGCTAGTCGAGAAAAAACCCTCCTTTGAAGATATCATGATGAAATATGTAGCGGGTACTGAAACTTTCTACATTATCAGGAGGCAATATTGCAGAAGTTAGAAGCACAGATGAGCCAGATAGCAACACAACTGTCAACTAGGCCAGTAGGATCGTTTCCTAGCAATAATGAGAAGAATCCCAAAGATTTCAATGCTATTCTGGCGGTGACTAGATCGTAAGCTGAGACTGCAGAAAAGAGTATGGTACCAGGGATCAGAAAACTTTGTACTTAAGCCTGGAGGTACAAGGTTCAATCCCTGGGAAGGGCAAAAACTCCCCTAGCCAGGTGGGGAGAAGGTCATGAGTAGAAAAATGGTTGCGGGCCCCCTAAGATGTGAAGGGACAAACCCGGACCATTACAAAAAGGGCGCCCTCTTTTTTTAATGGACTGGGCCTCTCTCTGCTGGCCCAGCCATATTCTAACTCATGGGCCTTCTCCCCACTTGGAAAGGGGAGTTTCATGCCCTCCCCAAGAATCGAACATCTACCACCAGGCTTAAGTACATATTCTTGCTGATTACGCTGCTGGGCCGCGCCTGTTGGAACACGTTCTCGGATCTGTCAGATCTGATACCCATGGCAGCGGAAGTTTAAAATTTTATTTTTCTGTTCTGGAAAGATTCCAGATCATGGGTATACCAAATCCGTACGATTAAATTAATTTGCGTAAAATAAAACTGAATTAAAATTTACCTCTCAATTCTCAACTTGAGGTTATGGACTCCAACAGATAATTCTGCTCTTCTTGTATATCCCAGGAACCGATGCCTCGATCAACTCCTGAATCAGGTCCACCAACAGAATTCTAATCCCTCTAACAGGCTGCACTATAAAGTCTATCATAAGTTTCTACGAAGAGAAATTAACAGATTTGACCTGTTAAATCAGACTGCAATTTTCAAAAATTGCAGACTGCAATTTTCGAGAATGGGAGACAGAGGGGTCGGCCACCCTAGGGAGAATGCTCTCTAGGTTTTGAAAATTATGAGCCTTATTATTTAATTTCTGTACTGGAATAACTTATTTATAACATGGTCTGCTAACAGCTTAGGGCCCGTTAGTTATAAGTTCAAGCCTGACAAGCAAAGCCCGTATGTTCAAAAATTAATATAAGATTCATCGTGACTCAAATTGATAAACCAATTTTACCAATGTGTACAGAAACCTTTTCTGCATATTTTAAAGTCAAGATAAATTTTCTAAATCCAAATTCAGTGGTTTCCAAAAATGGCATCCCCATGTCATTTAGGGAAATCTCACTCCCTCTATTTATTAATAAGAAGTCCTACTTCTCGTTCGATAAATTTAACTTATTAAATTTAACTATCTCAACGGGGATTAGAAATCTATTACTTGTGTGACCCTCAATGGTTCAGGGATACAGCTAGACGTCGGCTCACAACTTCTTGTGACTCGGAACAACAATTTCCGACTTGCCCATCGAATCATGGTAAGAGCGCCTAGCAACATCGCCCTATGATTCCCTAGGTATCACTGATAGTGCCTGCAAGAACCAGTGGGTTTCGGTTAGCGTACAGTACAATCCTTTTTTCCATATATCCCGATCGAATCAACAACCATTGGTACATCGAGATTTGTTCGAGATTCGATAACTATGCAATACCTCTTGAAGATCAAATAGTGACATCGCATGCGCAACTAGGAAACCAAGTAACCTAAAGCACATCATGTACTCTGGCCAGAGATTTGTCACACTAATATCTCCTCATATCGCATAGGATATCCACGCTCGCAATCGTGTGGTGAATCCTTGACAACAAAGCATCGACTCCTATACGTGTCGTAACTGTATCCAATCTCGACACCTGATGACCCTCATGGAGTCGATAAACGAGTCAAAGTACAGTACTAGAATATAAAGTCTCCATGTTGTTGCAAGTAGTAGAGACTAATGGTGTACAACCAAAACCACGGATTTATCCACTCAATTAGTGAAAACCAATTGGAAATTCCGAATAGGGTAGTTCGATCATTCATCCAATGAATATCCATTTGCATGCTTCGAACATCTCTATGTTCCATACCAATGAAACGTGGTACTCGGCATCGCAAATGTTAGTCTCAATTTCGAGCGATCTTTATCCTTATTGCGGACTACTCAATTGACTAGGAATTGTTTTAGAATATACAGTGATTATAAGATGTGTTTCATGATAGTCATCCATATTAACTATCACATCTTACATGCACTCTAGTATATTCAAAGTCTTTATCTAAACATCGTATAGTACGTCACAATCATAACAATATGACAAAAGATAAAGTAAATGCCAATAAAGAATGTAAATTATATTAAACAAAGATTGTTTAGAAATAGAGTCATAAATGCCCTCAACCACAAGTTGGCTAGCAGGGCACCTACTCTTTCAATGACACCATAAGCCTGCAATTTCACAGGTACTAGAATTTGAAAGTTTTGATGTACCTTGATGTACAAGTTTGGAAGCTTCACTGTGATTAGGAGCAAAACATTTCTTCATAGCTCTCTTCATCTCATCCCATGTAGAAATAGGACTCATTCCATGTCTTTTCCATTTTCACCATCACTTTATCTCACCAAGTGCAAGCATAGTCGGTAAAATCTTTTATGACAAGTTTAACCTTCTTAGCTTCAAAAAAATCATGACCTTCAAATATATCCTCTACTCTTTTCTCCCACTTCAAATACGACTTCGAATCCATATCTCCATTGAACGACGGAATTTTATTTTTCTTAAACAAATCCAAATAATAATAAATATTTCATTCCCCATCATCATATCTATACACATCACTATATCCCTCGATTTTTCTCTCTTCTACTCCAATAATCAAATCTCCTTTCACTCTCCCTATACCCATCGAATTTTCTTTCAAACATTGTACCAGCAAGAAAAAGGTTAGTAATAAAATATTTCTCACCCAAAATCTCACAAGTCACTCCAAATGAATTCACTCAAACACTCCTTTTTTTGAAGCTTTTTCGGTCCTTCAATATATAATTTTTTTTTCTCTTTTGGCCGATTTTTTTTTTACTTTTTCGATTTCTCTCTTTTATTTTTGAATTTATAACTTGTAACACAAGACACGAGACTTGGATAACAAGTTTGAAAGAACGACACATAAACGACTTAGAAATTAATAGACTCAGATGAAAGAACGAAGAATGCGAAGAACACGATGAACGAAAATATATGAAGATAAAATACTTACTTGATTCAAAACCTTAGCTTTGATACCAACTGATATGAATTCTTATGAATGAAAAGAAAGCACAATTATAGCGAATCGCACCCTCAATTCGAATACAAAAGAAATCAAATATTTTGTCCCGAATTTTGAAACAAGTAATAGATTTGGATCTCCACCTCTAGTTGAACCCGTAACTAGCAACAGAGAATCACGATAGAAAACAATCAATAAATCAATTAGACCTTCAAAGGAACCTGTCTTTGACAACCCAAGTGAAAATTGATTGACAAACATCACAAAGTTTTGACACTTTGATAAGTTTGATTTGAATTAAAGCTAAAAGCCTTAAGCAAAATTCTAGGGATAATTTTAATCACAATATGTGTAAAACATGAACTTTTTTATTCAATAATGAATGTAAAGTTTACAATATATAGAAGAAATAAACTAGGAATCCTAATAGAATTAGACTAAAGATTTTCTAGTTGGATTACAATTCCAAAATCCTAAAGATAATGCAAAAATATTTCAAAAGATATCAAAGATATCATCTAGAAGTTTCCTAATAGATTTAAAAGACTCAAAATATCACAATATATCAAAATATATCAAAAATCGCCGAACACACACAAACATGCTGAAGTGTGTGTGAGAGAACACAGCGCGGGGGCGCGGATCATTGGAGCGGGCGCGCATGACTTGCGCAGGTGCAGCGTGGGTGCGCGACTTTCAGGCGCGGGCGCGCTCCATGTTCGCATTATCATCATACAATTTCACTCAGTAGAGCGGGCGCGCGGCTTGAGGGCGTGGGCGCACTATGGCTACGTACCCACCTCTGTATTTTTGACTTTTCTTCAATATTTCCTTCACTTTCTTGATCCCTTTGGACTTCAATAACATTATAATAACCTCCAAAATAATATCCAAGAATTCCAACTTGGTTTCCATGTAGTCCAAATCCTTCAAGTCTCGACGGTAAATTACGGAGCAAATCTTGGAATAATATGAATCTTCGAGCGCTTTCTAGATTCATATCACTTGACAAAAGCCAGACGATATCTAAATCAAGATACCAAACTAGGCATCTAATTCAAGGTCATACCTCGTCGTGACTGTTACCAAACTCTAGACTGAGTAGCCTTCCCAATGTCATCCCCTGAAGCACAAAGGCTCCCAGGTACATCGACATAGGGTTGCGCCTCATCACGTCAATTCATGGTCATAGTCCACAAATCTCGGCATATACTGGACCTGGCACTCCTCAGTAAACTAATTACACAATCCATAGTGATTTTCTCATATTTCCACTCAGGGATTGGAAGTGGTTGAAGAATCCCTGATGGTCACTGATGCTCTGCCTTGACCTGTTGACAAGTGAAACACTCGGATACAAAACGACTAATGTACCACTTCATGTCAGGCAACAAATACAAAGTCTGCAAATCTCGATACATCTTCGTACTCTCAGGATGAATGGAATGCGGAGACGCGTGTGCCTCTATCATAATATCGGCTCTCAACTTCTCAGAACTCAACACCCACATCCATCCTCTGTACCAAATAATACCGTCCTCAACTGTGTAAAGAAGACTGCCTTTGGCCTCATCTCTTTGTCTCATACGCAGTAACTGCTCATCAGCAATCTGCCCAAATCACAGTCTGTATAGGTCGCTGCACTGACAAACAAGCTACTACTAAAGTCTTCTGACTCATGGCATCGACTACCACATTAGCTTTTATCGGGCTGTCATAATCCTTTACTTGCTCCAACATGCCATATACGCTGCCTCATATTCAGCTCCTTATGTGTGAAGAAATACTTGAAGCTCTTGTGATTAGTGAAAATCTTGCACTTCTCACTGTACAAGTAATGCCTCCAGATCTTAAGTGCGAATACTATAGCAGCAAGTTCCAAGTCCTGCGTCGGATAGTTCTGAAAATGGACTTTCAAATGTCTTGATGCATAGGCAATAACTCTTTAAAACTAAATAAGAATGGCGCATAAACCCATCTTAGACGCATCAGTGAAAACAACAAACTCCTCATGATCCACTGGCATTGCCAAAGCTGGCGCGGAAGTAAGAGCTTCCTTCAACTAGTCGACGTTACTTTAACAGTCCTCTAGATGGCTGTTGAAGCTGTCTCTTCTTTTTGTAATCAACCTGCATCTCCTTCCTTCCCTGCTCAGACCGATAAGAACTGTTCACTACTGCTTTATAAGTAGTCATGTCCGTCATGTAAACATCATGCTTGATGTCGGATCTCAAGCCATAATTAAAATGTCGCAGCCTCTCTTTCTCCACTGAAGTAAGTCATGGGCACAAAGTGACACCCATGCTCAAAATATCTCACATAATCTGCCACGGTCTTGTCTCCCTGTCGGAGACTCATGAAGTCACGTATAAACTGGACACGTGCATCCTCCGTGAAGTACTTCTCGTAGAAGGACGTATTGAAATCCTTCCACGACATCCTAGCCAGATCCTGACCAATCACTGCACCCTCTGATGCGAACATGGATGGCTCACATGATGTTCAAGTGGCCAAGGATCCGTTGGAGTTACCAAGAGGACCAGTTACAAGAGGCCGAACTCAGAAGTTCAAGGAAGCACTTCGATCTTTGATGTTGAAGTCACAAGGGGGTGTTGGATTTTTTGATATTCCGTTTGGGGGATGTTATAATTTTGTGGAGGTCAAAGGAGTTCAAGAAAGTGAAGAAATTGAAGCCCAAGGTCGAAGTTACAGCGCGCCCGCGCCTGGAGATCGCGCGCCCGCGCCTGTTATTTTCGAACCAACGGCGCGCCCGCGCCGTGTCCTGCAAGAACCAATAGATTTTGGTTAGCGTACAGTACGGTCCCTTCATCCATATATCCCGATCGAATCAACAACCATTGGTATATCGAGAGTCGTTCGAGATTCGATAACTATGCAATACATCTTGAAGATCAAATAGTGACATCGCATGTGCTACTAAGAAACCATTTCTTAAACCACATCATGTACTCTGGCCAGAGATTCGTCACACTAATATCTCTTCAGATCGCATAGGATATCCACACTCGCAAGTATGTGGTGAATCCTTGACAACAAAGCAACGAATCCTATATGTGTTGTAACTGTACCCAATCCCGACACCTGATGACCCCAATAGAGTCGGTAAATGAGTCAAAGCACAGTACTAGCATATAGAGTCTCAATGATGTTTCAAGTAGTAAGGACTAATGGTGTACAACCAAAACCGCGGACTTTATCCACTCGATAAGTGATAACCACTTGGAAAGTCCGGATAGGGTAGTTCGATCATTCATCGTATGAATATCCATTTGCATGCTTCGAACATCTCCATGTTCCTTACCAATGAAACGTGGTACTCTGCATCGCAAATGCTAGTCTCAAACTCGAGCGATCCTTATCCTTATTATCGGACGGCTCAATCGACTAGGAACAGTTTAGAATATACAGTGACTATAAGATGTGTTTCATGATAGCCATCCCCATGTGCTACCACATCTTACATACACTATAGTATATTCAAGGTCTTTATCAAAACAACAATAGTATATCACAATATAGCAATATGAAGAAAGATAAAGTCATTGCCATTAATAAAAGTGTAAATTATATTTAAACAAAAGATTGTTTATACAAAGAGTCATCAAAGCCCTTAGCCACAAGTTGGCTCACCGAGCACCCACTCTTTCACGGTGGAGGATCGTCGACTCCTTGGCATCCAAACGTTGCAAAACGGGAGGACAACAAGTCGGTATCCAAGCCAAAATTTGACACCAAATTGGAGGCACCAAAACAAGTGGGTAAAGGTACACCTGAAACTACTAATACTCGCTTTAGAGATATTAAATGTTTTAGATGTCAAGGACTTGGTCATATTGCTAGTCAGTGTGCTAATAAAAAAATTATGATTATGAATGCTGGTGGTGATATTGAGTCTGAGAGTGAGGAGGAGAATTATGATGTTATGCCTGAATTGGAGGATCCCGATGAAGAGGGATATGATGCGGTGGTTGGAGAATTGTTAGTGACTAGGAGAGTGTTGAATGTACAACAAAAGAAGGAGAAAGAAACTCAAAGGGAAAATTTATTCCATACTAGATGCTTTGTGAATAACAAAGTATGTAGTGTTATTATTGATAGTGGGAGTTGCACAAATGTAGCGAGTTATGAGTTGGTGGAAAAGTTGAGTTTGCCTGTTATAAAGTGTTGTGTGATGTGGTGCATAAGCAGGTGGTGGTTCGGAGGTGAGAGTGCATACGCAGGTGGTGGTACCATTTTCCATTGGTAAGTATGTAGATGAAGTGTTGTGTGATGTGGTGCCTATGCAAGCTTGTCATATTCTGTTGGGTAGGCCGTGGCAATTTGATAGAAAGGTGATACATGACGGTTTTAAAAATCGTTATTCTTTTACCTTGAAAAAGGAGCCTATTGTATTATTACCTATGACTCCAAAGCAAGTGTTGGAGGACCATCTGAAAAATAAAAAAAAAAAGAAGAGGCCGAAAAAAAGAGTGAACAAAAAAATGAGATGGCCTTAGAAAAAAAGATTGAGAGAAAAAAAGATGAAAAAGAAATTGAGAGAAAAGAGGCCGATAAAAAAATATTTATGGCCCAAAAGAGTGAGTTGCGAGAGATTTTACATGTGCATACTCCACTTGTGTTGATTTTCTATAAGGAGTTTCTCCTTAACACCAGTGATATAGCCGAAAATCTTCCGAGCACTGTTGTTTCTCTTTTGCAGGAATTTGAAGATTTATTTCCGGAGGATTTGCCTCAAGGCTTACCACCTTTGAGGGGGATTGAACATCGAATTGATTTTGTGCCCGGAAGTGCGTTGCCAAACCGTCCAGCGTATAGGAGCAACCCGGAGGAAACAAAAGAGATGCAAAGACAGGTAAGTGAACTTTTAGATAAAGGTTTTGTGCGTGAGTCCATGTCACCGTGTGCTGTGCCTGTTTTGTTAGTTCCTAAGAAAGACGGTTCATAGAGAATGTGTGTGGATTGTAGAGCCATTAATAACATTACCATCAAGTATAGGCATCTTATTTCTAGACTAGATGATATGTTGGATGAGTTGCATGGTTCTAGCATCTTTAGTAAAATTGATTTAAAAAGTGGTTACCATCAAATTAGGATGAGAAAAGGTGATGAGTGGAAAACTGCTTTAAAAACCAAATACGGCTTGTATGAGTGGTTGGTTATGCCCTTTGGATTAACTAATGCACCTAGCACTTTTATGAGATTTATGAATCATGTGTTGCGTGCTTATATTGGAAAATTTGTTGTGGTATATTTTGATGATATCTTGGTATATAGCAAAAATTTGGATGAGCATGTCGAACATTTGAGAATTATGCTAATCACACTAAAAGCTGAACAATTGTATGCTAACTTGAAGAAGTGTGTGTTTTGTACAAAAGAACTTATGTTTCTTGGTTTTGTTGTGAGTTCCCAATGTGTCAGAGTTGATGAGGACAAGGTAAGTGCAATTCGATATTGGCCAACACCTACTTCTATTGGTCAAGTTCGAAGTTTTCATGGTCTTGCAAGTTTCTATAGGAGATTTGTGAAAGATTTCAGTAATTTGGCGGCACCTATGACTGCAGTGATCAAGAAGAACGTTCCATTCCATTGGGGCGAGGAGCAAGAGAAGTCTTTTAATATTGTCAAGCATAGATTAATTAATGCTCCTTTACTTGTATTACCTGATTTTACTAACACTTTTGAAATTGAATGTGATGCGTCAGGTTTAGGAATTGGAGGTGTCTTGATGCAAGGTGGGCGACCGATTGTATACTTCAGTGAGAAGCTTAGTGGGGCGTCCTTGAATTATCCTACCTACGACAAGGAGTTTTATGCGTTGGTAAGGGTACTTGAGACTTGGCAACACTATTTGAGGCCAAAGGAATTTGTGATTCATACGGATCATGAATCATTGAAGCATCTCAAAGGACAACAAAAGCTAAACAAGAGGCATGCTAAGTGGGTGGCGTTTGTGGAAACTTTTCCCTACGTTATCAAATACAAGCAAGGGAAGAAAAATGTGGTAGCGGATGCTCTATCACGAAGGTATGTACTTTTATCTACTCTAGATTCTAAATTTTTAGAATTTGAGTATGTGAAAGAGTTATATACTAGTGATCTTGATTTTGGTGAGATATATGCGTCATGTTTGCATGGTCCAAAAGATAAATTCTTCATGCATGATGGGTATTTTTTTAAGGAGGATAAGTTATGTTAGGGAATCACATGGGGGTGGCTTAATGGGACATTTTGGTGTGGCTAAAACTTATGAAACTTTGCATGAACATTTTTATTGGCCACATATGAAGCATGATGTTGAGAAAATTTGTGAAAGATGTGTGACTTGTAAGAAAGCAAAGTCTAGACAACATCCACATGGTTTGTATACTCCACTTCCCGTTCCTAGTGAACCGTGGGTAGATATTTCTATGAATTTTGTTTTAGGACTACCGAGGTCTAAGAAGGGGAGGGATTCAATTTTTGTTGTGGTTGATAGATTTTCTAAGATGGCTCATTTTATTGCGTGTCATAAATCTGATGATGCTTCTCATGTTGCTGAATTGTTCTTTAATGAAGTTGTTAGATTGCATGGCATGCCTAGGAGTATTGTGTCTGATAGAGATACTCGTTTCTTGAGCTACTTTTGGAAAACATTATGGTGCAAACTTGGTACTAAACTACTGTTTTCGACTACATGTCATCCTCAAACGGATGGTCAAACTGAAGTTGTTAATAGAACGTTAGGAACTTTGTTGCGTGCTATAATTAAAAATAATTTGAAGAGTTGGAAAGAATGTTTGTCATTTGTTGAGTTTGCATATAATCGTAGTGTGCATTCTACTACAAATTTTTCACCATTTGAAATTGTGTATGGTTTTAATCCTTTAACCCCGTTGAATTTGATGTCTTTGCCTATGAGTGAAAAGGTTAACATGGATGGTAAGAAAAAGGAGGAATTTGTGAGAAATTTGCATGAAAGGGTAAAGGCGAACATTGAGAAAAAGAATTTGCAATATACAAAGCAAGAAAATAAGGGAAAGAAGAGAATTTTGTTTGAGCCGGGTGATTGGGTGTGGTTGCATTTGAGGAAATAGCGGTTTCCTGAAAAACGGCGCTCAAAGCTTTTACCTAGAGGCGATGGACCGTTTCAAGTATTGGAGCGCATCAACGACAACGCCTACAAATTAGATTTGTCAGGTGAGTATAATGTCAGTGCTACTTTTAATGTTTCTGATTTATCTCCATTTGATGTATGTGATGATCAAGATTTGAGGACAAATCCTTTTCCAGAAGGGGAGGATGATGCAAACATGGATGGCTCACATGATGTTCAAGTGGCCAAGGATCCGTTGGAGTTACCAAGAGGACCAGTTACAAGAGGCCGAACTCAGAAGTTCAAGGAAGCACTTCGATCTTTGATATTGAAGTTACAAGGGGGTGTTGGATTTCTTGATATTCCGTTTGGGGGATGTTATAATTTTGTGGAGGTCAAAGGAGTTCAAAAAAGTGAAGAAATTGAAGCCCAAGGTCGAAGTTACAGCGCGCCCGCGCCTGTTATTTTCGAACCAACGGCGCATCCGCGCCGTGTCCTGTGAATTTTGCGAACTATCGGCGCGCCCGCGCTGTTTTCTCGCGCACCCGCGCGACACCCTAGCGCGCCTGCCCCGACGTATTTTACATACACTGAAGGTGTTCGTGTGTGTGTGAGATATTATGCATATTTTGATATTTTATGCTATTTTTAAAGTCTTTTATTCCTACTAGGAAACTTTAGGAGATATCTTTAATATCTTTTTGATTTATTGTACGTTATCTTTCAATATTTTGGGTTGTAATATAAATACTACAATATTCATTATTAATAAACAATTTAAGATTTCTGATTATTGATTATTCAATACAAAATTCTCTCTAGAATTATATCAAAGCTTTTGCTTTATCCAAAATCAAACTTATCAAAGTTTCATAGATTTGTTGTGTTTGTCAATTGATTTTCAATTGGGTTGTCAAAGACAGGTTCCTTTGAAGGTCTAATTGAATCTGTGATTGTTTTCTATCGTGAATTCTCTGTTGCTAGTTACAGGTTCAACTAGAGGTGGAGATTCCAAAATCTGTTACTTGTTTCAAAGTCGGGACAACATTATTGAATTCTTTTGTGGTAACGCCCCAAAAATTATTTACTGAATCAATTAACAATTAGAATAATTATGGAGTTGATAAAATAATTATTATTGCTAATGAGATTATAGAGTGTATTTACAAAATACACGTGTCAGTTAATCAATGAATTTGACTCTTTCTGGATATCTGATATTTTTGGCATTTTGAAATAATTATTGAGATATTGAAATAAAAATAATTATTTATGCCGGATAAATTGATTTGGAGAATATTTGACCGAGTTGACTGGTCAGAGTCTAAGTTGGACTTTTATTGTAATTTGAAAAATTATGAGTTCAATTGATTGGTCAAAGTCAATAATTTCAGATAATGATGTTAATAAATTTTGGGTTTGTGTACCAGAAAAATATCAGATTGAGGATTAATTTTACCAATTGTGTATCAAATAAATTAGTCCGAGATCCGAAAATATCGGGTTACTATAAATATAAAAACTCACACTGAGAAAACACGGATCAAGATTTTTTCCCCAATTTTTCCCATTTTCTCGACTTTACTGTAGCAGCCGTTGTTTTTTTATTTTTCCGGCCATTCACCGGAGACCCGATCGAAGATCCGAACGGTCAGATTTTAGCCAAGATCAAGATGAATCTATTAATATAAATAAATTGAAAATCCAACAGCTGGATCGCCAGGAAAATGAGAAATAACAGACGAGTTCTGCATAGAATTTTCGTGGGTACTGTAGCAGTCCATGTTTTTGATTTTTTTGGACGTTCACCGGAGCTCTGATCAAAGATCCGATTGGTCACTTTGTAGCCAACATCAAGACGAAGCTATTGTTGTAAAAAAATCGTTGATCGGATGGTTGGATCGCTGGGAAATTGACGTAGAACAGACAAAATTTGTGCAGGTACAATTCATCATCTTCTTCGTCGGAAAATTCGCGATTCGAGCCCGTTTTTGTTGGTTTTAAGGCTATTAATCGATGCTATGAGGTGTGTAGAACATTTCCCAACCATAACCCATCGGTTTTAGACCATTTCAGGCCAAGATCGGAGCTCAAAGACTTCGTCGGCGCCGCCCTATTTTTCTCCGATCTACGGCGCGTCGGAGCTCCGTTCCGGGCGTGGCTTAGATGGTTGAGATCGTCTCGTCAAGCTCTACAACCCTGCCAAATTTCATAATTTTTGGAGAAGTTTTGCATCACCGCCGCGTCGCCGCCATCTTCTCCGGCGAGCCACCGAATTTCTACATATTACCCAATTTTGATCGTCTCGACGTGATGAATTCAAATATCCAAGTTTCGAGTTGAGATTCGAAACCGTGAAGCGGTGAGAACACAATAAAGTTTGCAATTTAGCGGTCAAAGTTTGACCAGAGTTGACCAAAGTTGAGTTTTTGTATATTATGTGATTTTTCGCAGATTGGAAGCCATTCGAGGATAATTAGAGGTAGAAATCAGCAGTCTAGGGATTTGAGCTTTTCCAGATTTGGAAAACTGAGGTATGAGCTGATGTTGATTTCGAAGGGAATGAACACTCGAGCGAGATTGAGATTCTCGAGTTCCCGTTAAAATCACATACTTGCATGATTATTTGATAGTGATTGAATATATGCTCCTATATGATTTTGTATGAGCTATTAATTTAATTGATTAATTTTCGATATGAATTGAAAGACATGAATTTGTTTATATGATTTTGATTTGGAATATTGATGTATTTATTTGATCGAAAAACATGATTTTGCTTATTTGAAATTAATTCAATGAGTTTCGATATTATATTCATGATTTTGAATATATGAATTGAATGAGATGACATCTACGATATTTTGATGTCTGAATAAAGAGATTTGTTGTTTTAATTTGATTTAATTGCATCTGAATCATGTGCATTCATCTTGAGCCTAAATCTTTGATTTTGAAATGGGCTGAGTTGCCCCGATGCGAATTAGACAATTTGGGAGCTATATTTGAGTGGCCTAGGTTGTTGAGTTACGTCTAGCGACCCGAATACTCATTATAGTTGCACCAAAGTCTAGAGATTTGAGACACATGACACCACCTCGAGCGGGAGAGTCGGTGAATTTGTTGCGTGATCTTGGCCTCGGGATCCCAACCGAAGTATCGAGTCTCCTTTGATTATCCGATTTGATAATCCCGATTTTTAAACACATGCATTTCATATTTATTTATCATCGAATAATGTTTATGTTATATCATGTTGTTGGATATACTTATTTGATATTGCATGTTACGTCGCTTATACTGGGATTTTATTTTCACCGGAGTTATCCGGCTGTTGTCTTGTTTTGTATGTGTACTTGACAACAGGTGCGGCAGGAGCTAGTCAGAGTCGGCATGGTTAGCTTGAGATCGAATGATAGACGTGAGGCGTCGGTTTAGAAGTTGAATAATTGTTCGAACTTGTAAAAAAAAAAAATTATTATTAGTGTCTTGACTTATTATTGCTTATTGATTGATTTACTTTTGATTAGATGATTAGAACCGAGGTCCTAACATTAAGTGGTATCAGAGCCGATAAGATTCTTGGATTGAGTTAGAAGTGAGTGAGCGGGGTAGATCGAGTCCGCATGAATTTATTTCTTTCGCATGTGATTGATTTCAGTGTTTGATTACCTGAATTACATGCGAGCATGCTTTACTGATTCAAAATTATATGTTTACATGATTATGTGAATTGATTTTTTTTTTTTTTAAAAAAAAAAGCATGCATTATATGAAAAGAGTATCTGAACTGAAATAGAGATGAGAATTTGAACACTTATGCGATTGCATGAGTATGTGGATTAGAGGATGATCGAAACTAAGTTGATAATTTTGATATTCCAAAATTTCTGATTACGTGATTATTTGAGATAATAATTTGTTAAGTCGATATGATGGAGATAACCAGTAAACCAGATTTGAATTGTGATGAAAGATTGCTCGCTCATGAAAATAGACGTTTTGGAAAGAATTTGATGTTCAAGAATTATTGAGCATGATTAGATTGTAGGTGAGATTATATATATGATATTCTGAATTGTTATATCATTACCGTAATCAGCTATATCTCCCTGTTGAGAAAAGAGAGTATGCTCAAGAAATTGAGAATAAGAAATGTCGATAGATGAGATGATTTAGAATATGATTAGATGATGTCTATTTTGATTGATTAATGAATTCGTATGATATTTTGGGATGTATGCATGAGATTTAATGCAGGATTTTGTATGAGGTAGATAAAGATAAGCCAAATCAAGATTTGATGAGATTGACTACAGATGTCGTGAGATTGACATGATAAAGATGATGTGTGTTCTTGAGGAGATTGAATTTAAACCACTTCAAGTTATTGTGGCTAAGATTGATCGAGGTAAGAGTTGATATTTTAATTCTTAGCAATGATTGAATTGAATTGTGTCAGATAAACCTCTAGAGAGATCAGAGTTAGAATTTCGATATTAAGAATTTCATAATATTTCAGAATAAGGTCAGATTTGATAACCGATTGCATTGAACTGTTAAGAATTCTTGAGGTAAGAATTTTATTTATTTGATTTATTGAGGTAAAGAATGTGGGGGTAAGTTTTGAGAGAGTATTGTACAATGCTCTGAGATCGAAGTTAGATGTTTTCAAAACGCCCATTCTGAATAGATGATTCGATTTATCAGAGTGATAAGCTTGAATTTTTGTTTGATATCACGAGATTGGGTAGAAGTGAATTAAGATCCAGAGGTACTCAGTAAGGACATTTGTTGATTATGTCTTTTGAGTTGATGTTTAAAATTATAGCATAATGAGATTGATAATGAATGAACAGATTGTATCTGATTACTTGGATCTAAGATGATTAGATTTTGATGATAGATTGAATTATCGGGAATTGATCTAAGTATGTGATACTTTTGAAATATGTTAGTTATTTTCAGAATGTCAACACTCTTATGCTAAACTTTTGGGATAAGTAAGATTAATAGAATATTTTGAGAATTTGATTAGGTCCCAATTGACGATAACGACACTTTATTGATGTATCAAATATTGTTCTTTGGAAGAATGATGTTTTTATTGAGACTTAAGAAAACTTGTATGAATTTTTAGTATTGAATTGGTTTGAGTAGTTATTGTGATCGATACTTTGGAAAGATATGAATTTGAGAAATGTTGAGGAGAAAATTTTTTCCTATGGAATAAGAGGATGAAATTAGTGTATTTGGGATTACACCGAATTCAGTTACAGTTGAGCCTTCCTTCGATTAATCTGAAGATTCTTGAATCCTATTTTAGTTATGCATCCTTGATTCGCATGACATTGACTTTGATAATTATTGTCATTCGGCATCGATTGAAATTCTGAGTTTGAATTTCATAAATTCGTAATTCTTGAGAACTTGAATTTTTCTTTCTGGACATTGATATTGATTCGGGAGAGTTTCGATTATTTGATTCCTAAGTGATCTAGATTTATTTGATTGCGACATTCGAATATGCCTTAGGACTGAGTCCTAATCGATGACTGCGTGCGGATTCCTCGTGAGTGAGGCCACGTTGACAACCATGATTTTGGTTTGTATTGATATTGGGCATGATATCGTACCCATTGACGGGTGAGCACGTGATCTGATTATTATTGATAGATTGGCTCGCATTCTTGTTCATGGAGCCCTGATTTGATTCACTCTCCCTTAGTTGAAAAATGCAAGTGAGTTGTTTTCACTTAGCAGAGTTGGTTGTCCAGAATTCCCACAATTGATAATCATGATTTGAGCGATTTTTTTTTATATTAATTTGATTCTGACTTTGAGAGTTATTGATTATTTGATGCATATCTTCAGTATATATGATTTTGATTGGCTTGTAACTGATAGAGATTGATAGCACTATCTGAATTTAGTGTTTGACCAATCCAGATAAAGATTAAGTCCGAAGATAGTTCGATTTTTTTTGTATTTTGGGTGAAATTTTGAAACAAATTTGCAGTGGAATCGAATTAAGGTTTAAGAATATTTCAGATGATTCTGAAGAATTGTTAGGATTCACTCGATGAAATAGTGATAATGGAATTGTCTTATGAATCTTGGATTTTGTGATGATGATTTTGGGAAATTATGGAATTTTGCGGTAAAATTTTACATTGTTGAACTAAGAGCAGAATTTTGAATTCAGAAATAAGATGGAAGTCTCAGTGTTAGTAGAGATGTTTGAATCTCGTTTTGTTATTCGAATTTACTTGCGTGAATTACTAGCACTTGAGATCAGAAAGAGCAAATTAGAAGAAGAAGAAGAGACTTGAATTAGTGTGTCTGGTACCGAATAAGTTCCAATGCAGACAGATGATTTCCTGAGTATTGTGTTTCCAATGGATGAGATTAATCCGACCTTGTTGTGATTTATGATCGAATGAGAAATTTTGGGATTTAAACTTGCCTTGCTGATCGATTATTTGATTGATATTGGGAAGAATTTGAGGAGAATTGTCGAATTTTGAATTGTGATTGCTCCATGATTGCGAGAACAGATTGTGACTCGTAATATGAATATGTGATATTGCAAAACGATAGCGAAGAAAGGACTTTCCGATATTGAATTTTGGAATTTTGCGAAATATTGATTGATCGAATTTTTACTTGAAGACATTAGAGGAATACCGATTTGATTAAGATTAACTCAGTATATGAGTTTGGGATATTAGGAACTGTCTGATTGACATAAGTTTTCTCTAAATTCTAAACTGTGTATTGAGCCTAGATTAAGATTGATCGATTGAAGATTGAATTGTTGACTCGTTAAAGGATTTCGAAGTATCCTTGGTTGATCCATTATCAACTAACAGACAGATAAAATCTGATAACTGAATTTAGGTCAGAGTTAGATATTCAAGAAACTTTTTTCCCTCTCCTTATCAGAGTATAATATATTATTTTCAGACCGACAGAAAACTAGAGCAGAATGTTCATGGTTTTGGGAGGATATTCCACGAGCCGTAGTGCTAGAGTTTGCACTAGTTGGCTAGATTTATGATTTGGTTGATTGTTCTGATTTGAACAAATACCAAAAGAGTTTAGAGATGACTCTTTTCGAAGCGATATAAAATGAGTACTGCGAATTTTTTTCTCATTTCGAGAATGATGATTATGAAATACATCAGTTATAGAATCAGAACAGTGCGAGACAGATGTGTCAGAGTTGTAAGTCTTGATTCAGACTTTAATAATGGAACAAGATTCGTTCCTTTATACTTTGGCGAGATGAGGCCGAATTGAATGAGACTTTGAACTACTTTGATTGATCGATAACCGATGACAGATACAGATTACGTACCGAAAGAGAAGTAGTTCTAGAACAAGTCAATTCTAGTTGTTTCAGTATAATGACTTAAAGAAGAGTCGAAGAAATCACTTGGAAGCTATAACAAGAATTGAGATAGATAATTCGAATCTCTTTATTGCAATGAGATTGAGTACAGATTCTTTCAGATATTTATCTGATGTGCTCAGATTACATACGATTTCGAGGACGAAATTAATTCTTAGAGGAGGAGAATTGTAACGCCCCAAAAATTATTTACTGAATCAATTAACAATTAGAATAATTATGGAGTTGATAAAATAATTATTATTTCTAATGAGACTATAGAGTGTATTTACAAAATACACGTGTCAGTTAATCAATGAATTTGACTCTTTCTGGATATCTGATATTTTTGGAATTTTGAAATAATTATTGAGATATTGAAATAAAAATAATTATTTATGCCGGATAAATTGATTTGGAGAATATTTGACCGAGTTGACTGGTCAGAGTCTAAGTTGGACTTTTATTGTAATTTGAAAAATTATGAGTTCAATTGACTGGTCAAAGTCAATAATTTCAGATAATGATGTTAATAGATTTTGGGTTTGTATACCAGAAAAATATCAGATTGAGGATTAATTTTACCAATTGTGTATCAAATAAATTATTCCGAGATCCGAAAATATCGGGTTACTATAAATAGAAAAACTCACACTGAGAAAACACGGATCAAGATTTTTTCCCCAATTTTTCCCATTTTCTCGACTTTACTGTAGCAGCCGTCGTTTTCTTATTTTTCCGTCCATTCACCAGAGACCCGATCAAAGATCCGAACGGTCAGATTGTAGCCAAGATCAAGATGAATCTATTGGTATAAAGAAATCAAAAATCCAACGGTTGGATCGCCGGAAAAATGAGAAATAACAGACGAGTTATGCACAGAATTTTCGTGGGTACTGTTGCAGTCCACGTTTTTGATTTTTTTGGACGTTCACCGGAGCTCCGATCAAAGATCCGATCGGTCACTTTGTAGCCAACATCAAGACGAAGCTATTGTTGTAAAAAAATCGATGATTGGATGGTTGGATCGCTAGGAAATTGACGTAGAACAGACGAAATTTGCGCAGGTACTATTCATCATCTTCTTCGTCGGAAAATTTGCGATTCGAGCCCGTTTTTGTTGGTTTTAAGGCTATTAATCGATGCTATGAGGTGTGTAGAACATTTCCGAACCATAACCTGTCGGTTTTAGACCATTTCAAGCCATGATCGGAGCTCAAAGACTTCGCCGGCGCCGCCCTGTTTTTCTCTGATCTACGGCGCGTCGAAGCTCCGTTCCGGGCGTGGCTTAGATGGTTGAGATCGTCTCGTCAAGCTCTACAACCCTGCCAAATTTCATAATTTTTGGAGAAGTTTTGCATCACCGCCGCCGGACCGCCGCGTCGCCGCCATCTTCTCCGGCGAGCCACCGGATTTCGACATATTACCCAATTTTGATCGTCTCGACGTGATGAATTTAAATATACAAGTTTCGAGTTGAGATTCAAAACCGTGAAGCGGTGAGAACACAATAAAGTTTGCAATTTAGCGGTCAAAGTTTGACCAGGGTTGACCAAAGTTGAGTTTTTGTATATTATGTGATTTTTCGCAGATTGGAAGTCATTCGAGGATAATTAGAGGTAGAAATCAGCAGTCTAGGGATTTGAGCTTTTCCAGATTTGGAAAACTGAGGTATGAGCTGATGTTGATTTCGAAGGGAATGAACACTCGAGCGAGATTGAGATTCTTGAGTTCCCGTTAAAATCACATACTTGCATGATTATTTGATAGTGATTGAATATATGCTCTTATATGATTTTGTATGAGCTATTAATTTAATTGATTAATTTTCGATATGAATTGAAAGACATGAATTTGTTTATATGATTTTGATTTGGAATATTGATGCATTTATTTGATCGAAAAACATGATTTTTCTTATTTGAAATTAATTCAATGAGTTTCGATATTATATTCATGATTTTGAATATATGAATTGAATGAGATGACATCTACGATATTTTGATGTCTGAATAAAGAGATTTGTTGTTTTAATTTGATTTAATTGCATCTGAATCATGTGCATTCATCTTGAGCCTAAATCTTTGATTTTGAAATGGGCTGAGTTGCCCCGATGCGAATTAGACGATTTGGGAGCTATATTTGAGTGGCCTAGGTTGTTGAGTTACGTCTAGCGACCCGAATACTCATTATAGTTGCACCAAAGTCTAGAGGTTTGAGACACGTGACACCACCTCGAGCGGGAGAGTCGGTGAGTTTGTTGCGTGATCTTGGCCTCGGGATCCCAACCAAAGTATCGAGTCTCCTTTGATTATCCGATTTGATAATCCCGATTTTTAAACACATGCATTTCATATTTATTTATCATCGAATAATGTTTATGTTATATCATGTTTTTGGATATACTTATTTGATATTGCATGTTACGTCGCTTATACTGGGATTTTATTCTCACCGGAGTTATCCGGCTGTTGTCTTGTTTTGTATGTGTATTTGACAACAGGTGGGGCAGGAGCTAGCCAGAGTTGGCATGGTTAGCTTGAGATCGAATGATAGATGTGAGGCGTCGGTTTAGAAGTTGAATAATTGTTCGAACTTGTAAAAAAAAAAATTATTATTAGTGTCTTGACTTATTATTGCTTATTGATTGATTTACTTTTGATTAGATGATTAGAACTGAGGTCCTCACATTTGTTATCGAATTGAGGTGCGATTCGTTGAAATCGTGTTGCCTTTCATACATAAGATTCTTATCACCCTCCAACCAAAGAGCTGCATTATCCTTCAGCATTTAGATGGCACATCTAACCTGATCATCATCCTGAATCCTCATGTAAGCAAAGATAGTCTCTAACGAACAAATCCACTTCTCAGCAACGACTAGATCAGTAGTTTCCTTGAATTCCTTCGATCCCTACTTGCGGAACCTCTTAGCAACGACCTCCTCATACGACTTCCTAGGTTGCCCGTTCTGATGCTCGAGTAACCTAGTAATACCAGCTAACATGTCTACGCTGGCTCTCTCGAATGGTGTGAGTGGTGGAGGTGGAGGTGGATCCTGACAAGCTCCATCCTGTCTAGCACCCTCCTGGCCAGCATCCTCCCTATTATCCTATCGTGTAACATATCTCGGAGGCATACTGAAATTTCCATAAATCCCTCACGTAACCGCTATGCAAAACTAATCATCTTAACTTAAAGTTCTTGTAACAAAAATCAGTGAAATAATTCATGTGTCCCATATGTAAACATATAATTACAAAAAACATTTAAAACTCACAGATTGGCAGTACAACTTCTTTACTCCACGTAGCAGGCCAGTCAACCCTCGCAAGACCATGCTCTGGCACCAACTGAAACGTCCCGTACTAAAAATCTTTTTTTTTTACTTTAAATTTTCTTTAAAATAGTGATGCTACATATACACCCATACATATATGTATTTACACTTAAAATAGTTCTTCATAAAATATAATACATAATATACTCGTTCGCATGAAATTAATTTAAATACTCAAGCATAACTAAAATCTCACGCATGAAAGTTTTAACATAAATACGTAAATCATTGTTCATCTTCAAATCTCATGCATACGTCCAAAATATCACAACCATTCAAATCAATAAAATAAAATAATATTCATGTGTGGAATAAATAATAATGTATTAAAAATCCCAAAATAAATCGAATCATAACATACAATGGTCACGGGTGATAGCTGTCATGGATGCTCAGACGTCCTCACCGTCAGTAGGGACCACATCCTCTACTAAATTATCATCCTCATTTGCACACCATTTACTTCTAATAAGCCTAGTGATCCATCCAGTACTAAAAAATACCATATAATAAGATTGAATTCAAGAACGTATCATAATAAAATATCTTGAGGGTGTCTTATGCATGCATGATCGTAAAAACATATGCATAATGCTGAGTCGTAAAAATTATCATAATCATAATCTTAGTATGTAACATAAATACGACATATCATAATCGAAAAATCATCACTATGAGTCATATCAGTGATGTGTGGACCGTAAGAATAAGGTATTGATCAATCTACAAACCAATGTACGCGGCGACAAGGTTTACCATCCTTTATTGCTGGATTCCCTTTGTCTCTATGCTGCCACTTCACCAGCCCTTACCGCTGGATCCAAAAGCTCATAAACATAAGTGGAGAAGTCATCGGGCTCGATATCCAGACTTTCAATCCCATGAGTTGCCACAATCACATCAATTTCTCAAAAAAAAAATTCTTTACATTCCCTTATTCGTTTCATAAAATAAATTATTGAGTCATGAGCTTAAAAATAATCTTCTTTAAAATTTACCAGTAAATATATATTTAAATTATTTTTCATTAAAATCATACTAAAAAATACAAGAATATATTAAATATATATTTAGGAACTATTTTATTTTCCACGGACTCGTTCGAGTTGTTGTGCCCTTAACGTAAGCCCATTAACCTAGATTGGCCCATTAACAACTTATCCCAACATAAATAGGCATGATAGCTCTCATGGATCACTAGGCCCATGTCAATCTTCGAGAGTCAATCTTCAAGTGTCTACAAGTTGGAACTTGGGAGTTTAATTCACTTCTACACAAAGAAAAAAACCTACATAAATTTGAGTGAAAAAAAGGAGTGATTGAGTGTTTTTCTTGGAGTGACTAGTGAGATTTTGGGTGAAAGAATTTTTATTACTAACCTTTTTTTGCAGGTACAATGAGTTCTACTAGCCAAAATATTTCTCAAGGTCAAATGAATGAATTGACCAAGATGATGATGGCGGCGTTGGGGCCAATACATGAGAAGTTTGATAGGCTTGAAGTTAGTGGAGGTGGTAGTAGGAATAAAAATAATATATTTGAAGAAGAGGATGGTGGTGGTGAGGATGAAGAGAGTTTTGGTTAAAATTGGGGTAGAAATAGGAGGGCTCAAGAGACTGAAAGAAATAGAAGGGGAGCGGTGAGAGGAAGATACATTGAAGGGGGTAGAGAAGATGAGAATATTAGTGGGATTAAGATGAAGGTTCCTTAGTTCCATGGAAAATCTGATTCGGAGGATTATTTGGAGTGGGAGATGAGAGTGGAGTCAGTGTTTGATTGCTACAACTAAAGTTTCTCAAAAAAAATAAAATTGGCGGTTGTTGAGTTCGTGAATTATGCTCTAATTTGGTGGGATCAATTTGTTATTTCTAGGAGGAGGAATCGAGAGATACCTATTGAAACATGGGATGAGATGATGAAAATTATGAGGAAAAGATTTGTTCCGATTACTACTATCATGACATGTTTAGGATGCTACAAAATTTGAAGCAAGGTTCAAAGAGTGTCGAGGATTACTTGAAGGAGTTGGAGGTCACCATGATTCGAGCTAACATTGAGGAGGATCGTGAAGCAAATATGGCTCGTTTTTTATGCGGTTTGAATAGGGAGATTCAAGACCAAGTGGAGCTTAGACATTGCATGGATCTTGAGGTGATGGTGCAAATTTCCATGAAAGTAAAACAACAACTCAAGAGGAGAGGCATGGGACAAAATCCTACGGCTGGAGGTTCTTCCAATTCTTGGCGTCCAAACGTTGTAAAACGAGAGGATGTCAAGTCACTGTCCAAGCCAAAAATTGACAACAAGAAAGAGACACCAAAGCAAGGAGTTCAAGGTAAATCCTAAACTCCTAATAATCGTTTTAGAGATATCAAATGCTTTAGATGTTAAGGTGTTGGTCATATTGCTAGTCAGTGTCCTAATAAGAAAATTATCATTGTGAATGCTTGTGGTGAGTTTGAGTCAGAGAGTGAGGAGGAAAATTATGATGATATGCCTGCGTTGGAGGATCCTAATGATGAGGGTTATGATGCGTTTGTTGGAGAATTGTTGGTGACTATGAGAGTTTTGAATGTGCAACCAAAGGAGGAGGAAGAAAATCAAAGAAAAAATTTATTTCATACTAGATGCTTTGGGAAAAATAAAGTGTGTAGTGTCATTGTTGATGGGGGTGGTTGTACTAATGTTCCGAGTTGTGAGCTTGTTGAAAAATTGAGTTTGCCTACTTTGAAGCATTCTCAACGATATAGATTACAGTGGTTGAATGATAGTTCGGAGGTGAGAGTGACTAGGCAAGTTGTGGTATCTTTTTCCATTGGTATGTATGAGGATGAAGTGGTGTGTGATGTGGTTCCTATGCAAGCGTGTCATATTTTGTTGGGGAGGCCATAGCAATTTGATAGGAGAGTGTCACATGATGGTTTTAAAAATCGTTATTCTTTTACAATGAAAAAAAAGTTTGCTGTATTGTTGCCTATGACTCCAAAGCAAGTGTTGGAGGATCATTTGAAAAAGAAAAAAAAGAAGAAGAGGCCGACAAAAAGAGTGAACAAAAAAGTGAGATGGTCTTAGAAAAAAATAAGGAAAGAAAAAAAGATGAAAAAAAATTGAGAGGAAAGAGGCCGATAAAAAAATATTTATGTCCCAAAAGAGTGAGTTGTGAGAAATTTTACATGCACATACCCCACTTGTGTTGATTTTCTATAAGGAGATTCTCCTTAACACATGTGATATAGCCGGAGATCTTCCGAGCAATGTTGTCTCTCTTTTGCAGGATTTTGAATACTTATTTTCGGAGGAGTTGCCTCAAGGTTTACCACCTTTGAGGGGAATTGAGCATCAAATTGATCTTGTTCCCGGAAGTGCGTTGCCAAATCGTACAGCTTATAAGAGCAACCCGGAGGAAACTAAAGAACTACAACGGCAGGTAAGTGAGCTTTTAGATAAGGGATTTGTGCGTGAGTCTATGTCACCGTGTGTTGTGCCTGTTTTGTTGGTTCCTAAGAAAGATGGCTCATGGAGAATGTGTGTGGATTGTAGAGCCATTAATAACATTACCATCAAGTATAGGCATCTCATACCTAGATTAGATGATATGTTAGATGAATTGCATGGTTCAATTATTTTTAGTAAAATTTATTTTAAAATTGGTTATCATCAAATTAGGATGAGAGAGGGTGATGAGTGGAAGACTTTGTTTAAAACTAAGTATGGCTTGTATGAGTGGTTGGTTATGTCTTTTGGGTTAACTAATGCACCTAGTACTTTTATGAGGTATCATGTTTTGCGTGCATATATTGGAAAATTTGTAGTGGTGTATTTTGATGATATTTTAGTTTATAGCAAGAACATGAATAATCATGTTGAACACTTGAGAATTTTTCTAATCACATTAAAAGCTTAACACTTTTTATGCTAAATTGAAAAAGTGTGTGTTTTGTACAAAAGAACTTGTGTTTCTTGGTTTTGTTGTGAGTGCTCAAGGTGTGAAAGTTGATGAAGATAATGAAAGTTCTATTCGATATTGGCCAACACCTACTTTTATTGGTCAAATTCAAAGTTTTCATGGTCTTGCAAGTTTCTATATGAGATTTGTGAAAGATTCATTTGGATTTTTTTGATATGGTTGTATATCAATAATTTTGTTCGGTATTTTAATTATGGTTTCTGCTGTTATTTCTGATTATTTGATTTATTATGTCAAATAAATGCTTAAGCTTCTGATTAGTAGGTGATTACGGTGCGGGTTACTACACTACCACTGAAATCTTCCGACTCAAGGCGTCGGGTACCAACCACGTACGCTGCCTCATATTCATCTCCTTCTTTGTGAAGAAATACTTGAGGCTCTTGTGAATGGTGAAAATCTTGCACTTCTCACTGTACAAGTAATGCCTCCACATCTTATGTGTGAATACTATAGCCGCAAGTTCCAATTCATGCGTCGGATAGTTCTGATCGTGGATTTTCAGTTGTATCGATGCATAGGAAATCACTCTTTTACATTGCATTAGAACGGCGCCTAAACCCATCTTAGCCGCATCCGTGAAAACAAAAAACTGCTCATGATCCACTAGCATTGCCAAAACTGGCGCTGAAGTAAGAGCTTCCTTCAACTGGTCAAAGCTCCTCTGACACTCGGGACTCCAAACATACTTCGCATTTTGCTTGGTCAAAGCTGTCAAGGGCACTGAAATAGAAGAGAAGCCTTTTATGAACTTTCGATAATACCCCTCTAGACCCAAGAAACTGAAAATCTTTGATGCATTCTTTGGAATCACCCAATTCTGTACGGCCTCAACCTTTGACAAATTAAATTCTATCCCATCTCTAGAAATGATGTGGCCTTGAAAAGCACGTGATTAAGTTGAAACTTGAACTTGCTGAACTTGGCATACAACTGCTGCTCTATAAGAATTTGTAAAGCGGTCTGAAAGTGCTATCTATGCTCCTCTAAGCTCTTTGAGTAGATCAAGATGTCGTCAATATAGACAATAATTTTAGAGAAAACATTTCGAACCAATTAGGATCTAAGTACCGAACCTAATCATGCTAAATTCACAAATTTTGAACCTTGGTATTTTACAAGGTTTCAAACCATAGCATGTAGGAATTCCGGAATTTTAACAGTGTAAGTCCTAATATTAAATTCTTAGCACTCTTGAATAATTATGTTATTTTTAATCATGCAATTCGAAGTTAGATCATAACATAGGTTCAGTATTTTAGAAAATTCCACCTAGTCCCACTCATGCATTTCGAAAACAACATGTACAAGTAGTAAAGTAGTGACTCATGCAAATCTTAATTAAGCATTCCATTTGCTGAATTTTAAGGACGTAAATTAAGAATACCCGTGATGAGAGAAGTACCAGGGTCTGCCTCCTCTGTCTACTTCACAAATAAACGCCATGTGGTGTGCTTCTTCTTGGGGCTGTTCCTTGAAATATGTCCAGGCTCCTTGCAATGATATCACATATCCGAACCAACCATATGTTGGAGAACGCGGCGATCAGATCAATCAGAATTGATACCCGGTGCAGCGGAAGTTTAAAAATTTTATATGGAACGATTCCATAATGGGTATCAAAACTTTTACGATTAAATTGTGTGTGTAAAAATTAAATAACAATTATAAATTTTTACCTCCAATCTCGAATCGAGATTTATGGACACCAACAGATTGCTCTGCTCTTGTTGTATATCCCTAGAACAGATGGACGAACTGTTCTTCAATCAGGTCCATGAACGGATAATTAATCCCTCTGATAGATTGCACTAGAAAATCTATCAGAAGTTTCTACGAAGAGAATTAACGAATTTGATCCGTTAAACCAGACTGTAATTCAAAATTCACAGGCTGGATTTTCCTGAGCAGAGGGGAGGGGGGCGGCCACTGTTAGAGAAAATACTTAGGGTTTTCGAAAATTTGTGACCTCTTGTGTGTAATTTCTGTACTGCAATAACTTATTTATAATGTAGGCCGCTAACAGCTTAGGGCCCATTAGTCATAAGTTCAAGCCCGACAAGCAAAGCCCGCATGTTCAGAAATTAATATAAAATTCATCATGACTCCGATTGATAAACCGATTTCACCAATGTGCACAGAAACCATTTCTGCACCTTTTAAAGTCAAGATAAATTTTTCTGAATCCGAATTCAGTGATTTCCAAAAATGCCCATCCCTATGTCATTTTAGAAAATCTTACTCCTCTACTCTTAATTAAGAAGTCCAACTTCTTTGTTCATTAAATTTAACTCTTTAAATTTAACTATCTCAATGGGGATTAAAAATCCATTACACTGTGTGACCCTCAATGGTTCAGGGATACAGCTAGCCGTGGGCTCACAACTCCTTGTGACTCAGAACAACAATTTCCGACTTGCCCATCGAATCATGGTAAGAGCGCCTAGCAACATCGCCCCATGATTCCCTAGGTATCACTGATAGTGCCTGCAAGAACCAATAGATTTTGGTTAGCGTACAGTACGGTCCCTTCATCCATATATCCCGATCGAATCAACAACCATTGGTATATCGAGAGTCGTTCGAGATTCGATAACTATGCAATACATCTTGAAGATCAAATAGTGACATCGCATGTGCTACTAAGAAACAATTTCTTAAACCACATCATGTACTCTGGCCAGAGATTCGTCACACTAATATCTCCTCAGATTGCATAGGATATCCACACTCGCAAGTATGTGGTGAATCCTTGACAACAAAGCATCGACTCCTATATGTGTTGTAACTGTACCCAATCCCGACACCTGATGACCCCAATAGAGTCGGTAAACGAGTCAAAGCACAGTACTAGCATATAGAGTCTCAATGATGTTTCAAGTAGTAAGGACTAATGGTGTACAACCAAAACCGCGGACTATATCCACTCGATAAGTGATAACCACTTGGAAAGTCCGGATAGGGTAGTTCGATCATTCATCGTATGAATATCCATTTGCATGCTTCGAACATCTCTATGTTCCTTACCAATGAAACGTGGTACTCTGCATCGCAAATGCTAGTCTCAAACTCGAGCGATCCTTATCCTTATTATCGGACGGCTCAATCGACTAGGAACAGTTTAGAATATACAGTGACTATAAGATGTGTTTCATGATAGACATCCCCATGTTCTACCACATCTTACATACACTATAGTATATTCAAGGTCTTTATCAAAACAACAATAGTATATCACAATATAACAATATGAAGAAAGATAAAGTCTTTGCCATTAATAAAAGTGTAAATTATATTTAAACAAAAGATTGTTTATACAAAGAGTCATCAAAGCCCTTAGCCAAAAGTTGGCTCACCGGGCACCCACTCTTTCAATCTCCCACTTGCCCTATAGCCAACTAGTCATACTACATAGACCCATTGCTTCGCGATGTTTGTCAAATAATGGTCCTGGCAAGGGCTTAGTAAGTGGATCAGCGATATTGTCTGCAGAGGCCACTCTTTCGACAGTGATGTCTCCTCTTTCCACAATCTCCCGGATGATGTGGTATTTCCTCAGTACGTGTTTGGATCTTTGATGAGACCTTGGTTCCTTTGCCTGAGTAATGGCACCCGTGTTGTCACAGTACACCGGGACTGGACCAACAACTTCTGGAATAACGCCCAACTCTTGGACGAAATTTCTCATCCAAACGGCCTCTTTAGCAGCAGTTGATGCTGCAATGTATTCTGCCTCAGTGGTGGAATCCGCTGTGGTGTCCTGCTTGAAACTCTTCCAAGAGACAGCACCGCCATTGAGCATGAACACAAATCCAGAGGTTGACTTCGAGTCATCCACGTCACTTTGGAAGTTAGAGTCGGTATAGCCTTCCAATTTTAGTTCTCTTCCTCCATATACCATGAACATATTCTTAGTCCTTCGTAAGTACTTAAGAATGTCCTTCACGGCTTTCCAATGCATTTGACCGGGATTAGCTTGATATCTGCTCGTGACACTCAGAGCAAATGCTACATCCGGTCTGGTAGATATCATCCCATACATGATACTACCTATGGCTGACGCATATGGTACATGTGTCATTTTCTCTATCTCTTCATCAGTCTTGGGACACATAGACTTGGATAGAGAAACTCCATGACACATGGGTAGATGTCCTCTCTTGGACCCATCCCTAGAAAACCGTTTCAATATGGTGTCGATGTAGGTTGACTGAGTGAGTCCTATTATTCTCTTAGATCTATCTCTATAGATCTGTATCCCTAGAATATAGGATGCCTCACCCAAATCCTTCATCGAGAATCTACCTGATAACCATATCTTTGTTGACTGCAACATCCCTACATCATTTCCAATGAGTAGGATGTCATCAACATAAAGTACTAAGAATGTCACAGCATCCTTAACTACTTTCTTGTACACGCATGGTTCCTCCGGGTTCTTGATGAAACCAAAATCCTTTATTGTTTCATCAAATTTCTGGTTCCAACTTCTTGATGCTTGTTTTAGACCATAGATTGATCTCTGAAGCTTGCATACCTTATGCTCGCTTCCCATGGATGTGTATCCCTCAGGCTGCGTCATATAGATTTCTTCCTTAATGTCTCCATTAAGAAAAGCAGTCTTCACATCCATTTGCCATATCTCATAGTCATACCAAGCAGCTATGGCAATAAGGATTCTTATGGACTTGAACATTGCAACTGGTGAAAAGGTTTCATCATAGTCAACTCCTTGTCTTTGAGTATAACCTTTCGCCACCAATCGCGCCTTGTAGGTCAATACCTTACCATCAGGCCCAAGCTTTCTCTTGTAGATCCATTTACACCCTATTGGAACAATTCCATCAGGAGGATCTACTAAAGACCAAACTTGGTTTGTATGCATCGAATCTATTTCCGACTGCATAGCTTCAAGCCATAAATTTGAATCCGCATCAGAAATTGCTTCCTTGAAGTTTCTTGGATCACATCCAACATCGGGTTCATCTTGATCCCCTTCAAGAAAAATACCATATCGAATAGGAGGTCTAGAAGTCCTCTCGGATCTTCTAGGTACATGCGTGTCTATCAATGGTTCCTGAGGTGTAGGATCGTTATTTTGTATTTCGGGTTCCTCTCGAATTTCTTCGAGTTTCATCATCTTGAAAGAGTGGGTGCCCGGTGAGCCAACTTGTGGCTAAGGGCTTTGATGACTCTTTGTATAAACAATCTTTTGTTTAATATAATTTACACTTTTATTAATGGCAATGACTTTATCTTTCTTCATATTGTTATATTGTGATATACTATTGTTGTTTTGATAAAGACGTTGAATGTACTATAGTGTATGTAAGATGTGGTAGAACATGGAGATGTCTATCATGAAACACATCTTATAATCACTGTATATTCTAAACTGTTCCTAGTCGATTGAGCCGTCCGATAATAAGGATAAGGATCGCTCGAGTTTGAGACTAGCATTTGCGATGCGGAGTACCACGTTTCATTGGTAAGGAACATAGAGATGTTCGAAGCATGCAAATGGATATTCATATGATGAATGATCGAACTACCCTATCCGGACTTTCCAAGTGGTTATCACTTATCGAGTGGATATAGTCCGCGGTTTTGGTTGTACACCATTAGTCCTTATTACTTGAAACATCATTGAGACTCTATATGCTAGTACTGTGCTTTGACTCGTTTACCGACTCTATTGGGATCATCAGGTGTCGGGATTGGGTACAGTTACAACACATATCGGAGTCGATGCTTTGTTGTCAAGGATTCACCACATACTTGCGAGTGTGGATATCCTATGCAATCTGAGGAGATATTAGTGTGACGAATCTCTGGCCAGAGTACATGATGTGATTTAAGAAATGGTTTCTTAGTAGCACATGCGATGTCACTATTTGATCTTCAAGATGTATTGCATAGTTATCGAATCTCAAGCGACTCTCGATATACCAATGGTTGTTGATTCGATCGGGATATATGGATGAAGTGACTGTACTGTACGCTAACCAAAATCTATTGGTTCTTGTAGGCACTATCAGTGATACCTAGGGAATCATGGGGCGATGTTGCTAGGCGCTCTTACCATGATTCGATGGGCAAGTCGGAAATTGTTGTTCCGAGTCACAAGGAGTTGTGAGCCCACGGCTAGCTGTATCCCTGAACCATTGAGGGTCAGACAGTGTAATGGATTTTTAATCCCCGTTGAGATAGTTAAATTTAAAGAGTTAAATTTAATGAACGAAGAAGTTGGACTTCTTATTTAAGAGTAGAGGAGTAAGATTTCCTAAAATGACATAGGGATGGACATTTTTGGAAACCACTGAATTCGGATTCAGAAAAATTTATCTTGACTTTAAAAGGTGCAGAAATGGTTTCTGTGCACATTGGTGAAATCGGTTTATCAATCGGAGTCACGATGAATTTTATATTAATTTCTGAACATGCAGGCTTTGCTTGTCGGGCTTGAACTTATGACTAATGGGCCCTAAGCTGTTAGTGGCCTACATTATAAATAAGTTATTGCAGTACAGAAATTACACACAACAGGTCACAAAATATTTTTAAAACCCTAGCTGCGTTTTTAATAAGTGGCCGCCCCCTCCCTTTCTCTGCTCGAAAAACCCAGCCTGTGAATTTTGAATTACAGTCTGGTTTAACGGATCAAATTCGTTAATTCTCTTCGTAGAAACTTCTGATAGATTTTCTAGTGCAATCTATCAGAGGGATTAAATATCCGTTCGTGGACCTGATTGAAGAACAGTCCGTCCATCAGTTCCAGGGATATACAACAAGAGCAGAGCAATCTGTTGGTGTCCAAAATCTCGATTCGAGATTGAAGGTAAAAATTTATAATTGTTATTTAATTTTTACACACACAATTTAATCGTAAGGTTTTGATACCCACTATGGAATCGTTCCATATAAAATTTTTTAAACTTCCGCTGCACCGGGTATCAATCCTGATTGATCTGATCGCCGAGTTCTCCAACAGTGGTATCAGAGCCAGGTTGCTCAGATCAAGCGATTAAATTTAATCGATTGTACAAAAAATTTTTTGGCCTCGGTTTTTGAAACAAAATAAATATTTTTAAAATAAAAAAAAAATTTCGGGCAAAAACCCAGGCAGCGATTGGATCGCTGCCCCGGGCAGCGCAAGGCGCTGCACAGGGCGGCGAACGGCGCAGCGCTGGGCGCTGCGCAGGGCAGCGATGTGATCGCTGCCCTAGGGGCAGCCGGGCTGCCCGGCCCGACCCCATTAGGGCGCGGGCAGCCCGGGAATGTCCCGAGCGGCCCGCGGGAAAAATTATTTTTTAATTTTTAAATTAAATTTTAATATGTTAAAATTCTATTTTTGGTCCGATCGAAAATTGTTTTTGATTGGTCCACGAGGCGTCGGATCGGATTGTTCGAGTCCGAAAATTTTAAAATTGATTTTTGGATAAATTTTAATTTTTGGAAAATTTAAATATTTTATCCGTTAAATTGAATTTTGAAATTAATTATTTTTGGTACAATTGATGATAAGATATGATCTTATGGATATATTGATAAAATATGATTTTATGTATAAAATTGGATATTATAGATAAAATATGATTTTATTTGATAAAAAGATAAAATATGATTTTGTATGTAAAATAAGATTTTATATATGAAATATGATTTTATCCTTTTAAATTTAAATTGTCATTGCATGTTATCCAATAAATTAATTTTGAATTAAATGTTATTGGATAAGGATGATCGATTGCCATGACCAATTTTGTAGGTGTATGTTAGGAATTTACATTTGTTTTTATTGTTGTTGGTTTTATTAATGGGCCTGGTTTATGGCCCAATATGAATTGTCATATGTAATAAAAGTGGGCTTGGTTTATGGCCCGTTCCCACCCCTTAAAAATGTATCCCCACTTGTCATTGTTATTTATTGTAAATACATTAGATTTAGTGGGAGATCAAGATTTGAAGATGGAGGTGGGCCCAGCAGACAATAAAGACAGAAGAAATGTAAATTGGAAGCAAATGTAATAGGATTGCATTGCATACTGCATATTACCTAGGATTGGACTAAGACTCGTGATTGGCAACCACGGGTCAATTAGAAATGGAATCGATCATCCTATATAATATGTGATATTATTGTTGCATGCATGTTTTAGACATAATTGTGTGAATCCGGCAAGCATACAAAAATTTTAAAAATGATGAGACAAATTTTTATAATTAAAATCCCTCATTTTAAATATGATTTAAAATTGATATCAAGATAAATAAAGGAAATTTAAATTTGTTTAAATGTTCCTACCTTCCATCAACGATCAATGTATGAGATGCTACCCGCGGATACGGTCCGGCTCATATTATTGGGGTGGCCCGTTCGTTGGAAAGCTGTACATTGGATCGACACATGTTGTAAGTTGGGTGGAACTCCCATGGGATCGGCTCATATTATTGGGGGATCCACATGGCGACCGTCCATCACAACTTAATATTGATGGGTCATCTTGACATGTCACAATAATCGGCGTCATATTATTGGGCCCTTATTGGACATGAGGTAAAAACGTGGAGGTTGCTTTGGAAGCAATTGGGCTCTACCTTTTGAAAATTATGGTTGGCTGATATTATTCGGGACCATAAGTTTGTCAATTGGACTCCATGTTCTCACTAAGAAAAGCAGTTTCCCGTTTTCACTAGAGGGTAGTGAAATCGTTAAAATAGTGGGAGTGAGATTCATAAAATAAATTTCGCCTATTTTATGTCTTAGTAAATTGCTTAAACAATCACTGATATTTGTCTGTTTCTTTTCAGTATTTCATAAGATGAATTCGCGTAATCCACTTTTCTCGATCCTCGAACAAAATAAGTTGACTGGCGCAAACTATACGGAATGGTTCCGTAAGTTGAAGATTGTCTTGACTTCGGAGAAGATGCTCTACGTGTTAGAAAAATCTCCTCCGAAGGAAGCACCAGCTGACGTAAGTCCGGAGGAGTTAGCCAAATTTGATACATGGTGGGACCATGATATCAAGACCAAATGCTATATGCAAGCCTCGATGTCTGATGAACTCCAGAGGCGATTTGAGGACACCGTGAATGCTGCTGACATTCACGTTCAACTCAAGGAACTTTTTGGGGCTCAATCGAGGGCTGAAAGGTTCGCTACTATAAAGGAGCTAATGACGTGTCGCATGCGTGAAGGGACTTCGGTCCGTGATCATGGGATACGAGTGATTTGGCTCATACAGAAGTTGGTAACCCTTGATTTCGTGTTGGAGCATGAACTCAACGTGGACTTACTACTTCTGTCTCTTCCTTCTTCGTTTGACGGATTTGTGGTGAATTTCAATATGAACAAGATAGAGGCCTCCCTTGAAGAGATGGTCAATATGCTTGTGACATATGAATCCACATTAAAGAAGGATAAACCGACTTTCTTGGTGGGCTCCTCTTCTTCTGCTAAGAAGGGGCCAAGTACAAAGGGTAAGAAACGTTCTGCCCCACCCAAGAAAATCAAACCCGAGAAGAAGTACAAGACAAAGGCTTCAAACATGGGAAAATCCAAGGATGTTTGCCATTACTGCAAGAAGCCTGGTCATTGGAAGCGTAACTGCAAGGAATATCTAGAGCAGTTGCGAACTGCGAAGGGTATGTTCTATATTGAATAAATGTTTCACTTAATACTACTTCTTGGGTATTGGATACCGGATGTGGATCTCACATTTGCAATGATTTGCAGGTGATGACAAGAAGTCGCAGGCTTAGAATGGGTGAGACCCAGCTGAGGCTCGGGAATGGTTCCAGAGTTGAAGCTAAAGCTGTGGGAGATGTTTATTTATTTTTGCAGAACGGTTTTAAGTTACTTTTAAGAGATGTTTTATTTGTTCCGGATTTGATTAAAAACATTATTTCTGTTTCTATGCTTGATAGAGATGGTTATTCTTGCAATTTTGTGAATGGGATTTGAAATATTTACAAGAATGAATGTTTGATTGGAAATGGACAACTTGAAAACGATCTATACAACTTAAAACTAAAAGAAGTTCCAATAAATTATGTTGATAAACCGGCAACAACAAACAAAAGGAAAATCGATAGCCAAAACCCGGCAAACCTTTGGCACGCTAGGCTAGGTCATATTTCCTCAAGGAGGATGAACAAGCTAGTGGGAGAGGGCATGTTTGATATGTCTGATTTTAACTCTCTACCTACTTGTGAATCCTGCCTAAAAGGAAAAATGACTAAATCTCCTTTTAAGGGGAAACCTGAGCGTAGGCAAAATCTAGTGGATTTGATCCATACAGATGTTTGTGGTCCATTTAGAGTTGGGACTCAATATGGCCACACCTACTTCATTACCTTTACTGATGATTATTCAAGGTATGGGTATTTATATTTAATGAAATATAAGTCTGAAGCATTTGAAAAGTTCAAAGAATTCAAGGCTAAAGTAGAAAACAAGCTAGGTAAAAGTATTAAAGCACTTCGATCGGATCGAGGTGGAGAATACTTGAGTACCGAGTTTTTGGACTATCTAAAAGAGAATGGGATTCTCTCTCAGTGGACTCCTCCTATGACACCACAGCTTAATGGTGTATCGGAGCGTCGTAATCGAACTTTGTTGGACATGGTTCGGTCCATGATGAGCTTCACTGAGCTTCCACCTTCGTTTTGGGGCTATGCGCTTGAAACGGCGGTATTGTTGTTGAACAACGTCCACAATAAAGCAGTGGACAAAACACCATACGAGTTATGGAATGGCAAAGCTCCTAAGTATTCGTACTTGAGGATTTGGGGATGTCCTGCTTACGTGAAGCGGACAGTGGGAGATAAGTTGGATAGTCGATCCAGCTTATGTTATTTTGTAGGGTATCCGAAGAATTCAATCGGATATTATTTCTATTATCCTGCTGAAACAAAGGTGTTTGTTTCAAGGAATGCCACCTTCTTGGAGAAGGAGTTCTTATTGGATAAGAAAGGCGAGATGATGGAACTCGAAGAAATTCGAGAAGAACCCGAAATACAAAATAACGATCCTACACCTCAGGAACCATTGATAGACACGCCTGTACCTAGAAGATCCGAGAGGACTTCTAGACCTCCTATTCGATATGGTCTTCTTCTTGAAGGGGATCAAGATGAACCCGATGTTGGATGTGATCCAAGAAACTTCAAGGAAGCAATTTCTGATGCGGATTCAAATTTATGGCTTGAAGCTATGCAGTCGGAAATAGATTCGATGCATACAAACCAAGTTTGGTCTTTAGTAGATCCTCCCGATGGAATTGTTCCAATAGGGTGTAAATGGATCTACAAGAGAAAGCTTGGGCCTGATGGTAAGGTATTGACCTACAAGGCGCGATTGGTGGCGAAAGGTTATACTCAAAGATAAGGAGTTGACTATGATGAAACCTTTTCACCAGTTGCAATGTTCAAGTCCATAAGAATCCTTATTGCCATAGCTGCTTGGTATGACTATGAGATATGGCAAATGGATGTGAAGACTGCTTTTCTTAATGGAGACATTAAGGAAGAAATCTATATGACGCAGCCTGAGGGATACACATCCATGGGAAGCGAGCATAAGGTATGCAAGCTTCAGAGATCAATCTATGGTCTAAAACAAGCATCAAGAAGTTGGAACCAGAAATTTGATGAAACAATAAAGGATTTTGGTTTCATCAAGAACCCGGAGGAACCATGCGTGTACAAGAAAGTAGTTAAGGATGCTGTGACATTCTTAGTACTTTATGTTGATGAAATCCTACTCATTGGAAATGATGTAGGGATGTTGCAGTCAACAAAGATATGGTTATCAGGTAGATTCTCGATGAAGGATTTGGGTGAGGCATCCTATATTCTAGGGATACAGATCTATAGAGATAGATCTAAGAGAATGATAGGACTCACTCAGTCAACCTACATCGACACCATATTGAAACGATTTTCAATGGATGGGTCCAAGAGAGGACATCTACCCATGTGTCATGGAGTTTCTCTATCCAAGTCTATGTGTCCCAAGACGGATGAAGAGATAGAGAAAATGACACATGTACCATATGCGTCAGCCATAGGTAGTATCATGTATGGGATGATATCTACCAGACCGGATGTAGCTTTGCTCTGAGTGTTACAAGCAGATATCAAGCTAATCCCGGTCAAATGCATTGCAAAGCCGTGAAGGACATTCTTAAGTACTTACGAAGGACTAAGAATATGTTCATGGTATATGGAGGAAGAGAACTAAAATTGGAAGGCTATACCGACTCTAGCTTCCAAAGTGATGTGGATGACTCGAAGTCAACCTCTGGATTTGTGTTCATGCTCAATGGCGGTGCTGTCTCTTGGAAGAGTTCCAAGCAGGAAACCACAGCGGATTCCACCACTGAAGCAGAATACATTGCAGCATCAGCTGCTGCAAAAGAGGCCGTTTGGATGAGGAATTTCGTCCAAGAGTTGGGCGTCATTCCTGAAGTTGTTGGTCCAGTCCCGGTGTACTGTGACAACACGGGTGCCGTTGCTCAGGAAAATAAACCAAGGTCTCATCAAAGATCCAAACACGTACTGAGGAAATACCACATCATCCGGGAGATTGTGGAAAGAGGAGACATCACTGTCGAAAGAGTGGCCTCTGCAGACAATATCGCTGATCCACTTACTAAGCCCTTGCCAGGACCATTATTTGACAAATATCGCGAATCAATGGGTCTACGTAGTATGACTAATTGGCTTTAGGGCAAGTGGGAGATTGAAAGAGTGGGTGCCCGGTGAGCCAACTTGTGGCTAAGGGCTTTGATGACTCTTTGTATAAACAATCTTTTGTTTAATATAATTTACACTTTTATTAATGGCAATGACTTTATCTTTCTTCATATTGTTATATTGTGATATACTATTGTTGTTTTGATAAAGACCTTGAATGTACTATAGTGTATGTAAGATGTGGTAGAACATGGAGATGTCTATCATGAAACACATCTTATAGTCACTGTATATTCTAAACTGTTCCTAGTCGATTGAGCCGTCCGATAATAAGGATAAGGATCGCTCGAGTTTGAGACTAGCATTTGCGATGCGGAGTACCACGTTTCATTGGTAAGGAACATAGAGATGTTCGAAGCATGCAAATGGATATTCATATGATGAATGATCGAACTACCCTATCCGGACTTTCCAAGTGGTTATCACTTATCGAGTGGATATAGTCCGCGGTTTTGGTTGTACACCATTAGTCCTTATTACTTGAAACATCATTGAGACTCTATATGCTAGTACTGTGCTTTGACTCGTTTATCGACTCTATTGGGGTCATCAGGTGTCGGGATTGGGTACAGTTACAACACATATAGGAGTCGATGCTTTGTTGTCAAGGATTCACCACATACTTGCGAGTGTGGATATCCTATGCGATCTGAGGAGATATTAGTGTGACGAATCTCTGGCCAGAGTACATGATGTGATTTAAGAAATGGTTTCTTAGTAGCACATGCGATGTCACTATTTGATCTTCAAGATGTATTGCATAGTTATCGAATCTCGAGCGACTCTCGATATACCAATGGTTGTTGATTCGATCGGGATATATGGATGAAGGGACCGTACTGTACGCTAACCAAAATCTATTGGTTCTTGTAGGCACTATCAGTGATACCTAGGGAATCATGGGGCGATGTTGCTAGGCGCTCTTACCATGATTCGATGGGCAAGTCGGAAATTGTTGTTCCGAGTCACAAGGAGTTGTGAGCCCACGGCTAGCTGTATCCCTGAACCATTGAGGGTCAGACAGTGTAATGGATTTTTAATCCCCGTTGAGATAGTTAAATTTAAAGAGTTAAATTTAATGAACGAAGAAGTTGGACTTCTTATTTAAGAGTAGAGGAGTAAGATTTCTTAAAATGACATAGGGATGGACATTTTTGGAAACCACTGAATTCGGATTCAGAAAAATTTATCTTGACTTTAAAAGGTGCAGAAATGGTTTCTGTGCACATTGGTGAAATCGGTTTATCAATCGGAGTCACGATGAATTTTATATTAATTTCTGAACATGCGGGCTTTGCTTGTCGGGCTTGAACTTATGACTAATGGGCCCTAAGCTGTTAGTGGCCTACATTATAAATAAGTTATTGCAGTACAGAAATTACACACAACAGGTCACAAAATATTTTTAAAACCCTAGCTGCGTTTTTAATAAGTGGCCGCCCCCTCCCTTTCTCTGCTCGAAAAACCCAGCCTGTGAATTTTGAATTACAGTCTGGTTTAACGGATCAAATTCGTTAATTCTCTTCGTAGAAACTTCTGATAGATTTTCTAGTGCAATCTATCAGAGGGATTAAATATCCGTTCATGGACCTGATTGAAGAACAGTTCGTCCATCAGTTCCAGGGACATACAACAAGAGCAGAGCAATCTGTTGGTGTCCAAAATCTCGATTCGAGATTGAAGGTAAAAATTTATAATTGTTATTTAATTTTTACACACACAATTTAATCGTAAGGTTTTGATACCTACTATGGAATCGTTCCATATAAAATTTTTTAAACTTCCGCTGCACCGGGTATCAATCCTGATTGATCTGATCGCCGAGTTCTCCAACAGATCTCGCCTTTCTTATCCGATAAGAACTCCTTATCCAAGAAGGTGGCATTCCTTGAAACAAACACCTTTGTTTCAGCAGGATAATAGAAATAATATCCGATTGAATTCTTCGGATACCCTACAAAATAACATAAGGTGGATCGACTATCCAACTTATCTCCCACTGTCTGCTTCACGTAAAAAGGACATCCCCAAATCCTCAAGTACGAATAATTAGGAGCTTTGCCATTCCATAACTCGTATGGTGTTTTGTCCACTGCTTTAGTGTGGACGTTGTTCAACAACAATACCGCCGTTTCAAGCGCATAGCCCCAAAACGAAGGTGGAAGCTCAGTGAAGCTCATCATGGATCGAACCATGTCCAACAAAGTTCGATTACGATGCTCCGATACACCATTCAGTTGAGGTGTCATAGGAGGAGTCCACTGAGAGAGAATCCCATTCTCTTTCAGATAGTCCAAAAAATCGGTACTCAAGTATTCTCCACCTCGATCCGATCGAAGTGCTTTAATACTTTTACCTAGCTTGTTTTCTACTTCAGCCTTGAATTCTTTGAACTTTTCAAATGCTTCAGACTTATATTTCATTAAATATAAATACCCATACCTAGAATAATCATCAGTAAAGGTAATAAAGTAGGTGTGGCCATATTGAGTACCAACTCTAAATGGACCACAAACATCTGTATGGATCAAATCCAACAGATTTTGACTACGCTCAGGTTTCCCCTTAAAAGGAGATTTAGTCATTTTTTCTTTTAGGCAGGATTCACAAGTAGGTAGAGAGTTAATATCAGACATATCAAACATGCCCTCTCCCACTAGCTTGTTCATCCTCCTTGAGGAAATATGACCTAGCCTAGCATGCCAAAGGTTTGCCGGGTTTTGGCTCTCGATTTTCCTTTTGTTTGTTGTTGCCGGTTTATCAACATAATTTATTGGAACGTCTTTTAATTTTAAGTTATATAGATCGTTTACAATTTGTCCATTTCCAATCAAACATTCATTCTTGTAAATATTGCAAATCCCATTCACAAAATTGCAAGAATAACCATCTCTATCAAGCATAAAAACAGAAATAATGTTTTTAATCAAATCTGGAACAAATAAAACATCTCTCAAAAGTAACTTAAAACCGTTCTGCAAAATTAAATAAATATCTCCCACAGCTTTTATCTTCAACTCTGAAACCATTTCCGAGCCTCAGCTGGGTCTCACCCATTCTAAGCCTATTACTTCTTGTCATCATTTGCAACTCATTGCAAATATGAGATCTACATCTGGTATCCAATACCCAAGAAGTAGTATTAAGAAAAACATTTTAATGTAATACATACCCTTTGCAGTTCGCAACTGCTTGAGGTATTCCTTGCAGTTACGTTTCCAATGACCGGGTTTCTTGCAGTGATGGCAAACTTGTTTAGACTTGTCCAATTTTGCATGTAACATTTGGCCTTGAGATCATGGTCCAATCATTTCTCTAGTTCGGCCAACCTTTCGGCAGTTACATCAGCCGGGGCTGTTTTCGAAGAAGCCTTTTCTAACACTTAGAAAATCTTTACCGAACTTAGGACAATCTTAACTTATGGAATCATTCTGTATTGTTTGCGCCAGTAAGTTTGTTTTGTTGGAGAATAGAAACATGTGGATTACTGAGATGAAACAGACAATTATCGATGATTGTTTAATTAATTTACTAAGACATAAAATAGGCGAAATTTATTTTATGAATCTCACTCCCACTATTTTAACGATTTCACTACCCTCTAGTGAAAACGGGAAACTGTTTTCCTTAGTGAGAACATGGAGTCCAATTGACAAACTTATGGTCCCGAATAATATCAGCCAACCATAATTTTCAAAAGGTAGAGCCCAATTGCTTCCAAAGCAACCTTCACGTTTTTACCTCATGTCCAATAAGGGCCCAATAATATGACGCCGTTTATTGTGACATGTCAAGATGACCCATCAATATTAAGTTGTGATGGACGGTCGCCATGTGGATCCCCCAATAATATGAGCCGATCCCATGGGAGTTCCACCCAACTTACAACATGTGTCGATCCAATGTACAGCTTTTCGACGAATGGGCCCCCCCAATAATATGAGCCGGACCGTATCCGCGGGTAGCATCTCATACATTGATCGTTGATGGAAGGTAGGAACATTTAAACAAATTTAAATTTCCTTTATTTATCTTGATATCAATTTTAAATCATATTTAAAATGAGGGATTTTAATTTTGAAAATTTGTCTCATCATTTTTAAAATTTTGTATGCTTGCCGGATTCACACAATTTTGTCTAAAACATGCATACAACAATAATATCACATATTATATAGGATGATCGATTCCATTTCTAATCGACCCGTGGTTGCCAATCACGAGTCTTAGTCCAATCCTAGGTAATATGTTGTATGTAATGCAATCCTATTACATTGTGCTTCCAATTTACATTTCTTCTGTCTTTATTGTCTGCTGGGCCCACCTCCGTCTTCAAATCTCCATCTCCCACTAAATCTAATGTATTTACAATAAATAACAATGACAAGTAGGGGATACATTTTTAAGGGGTGGGAACGGGCCATAAACCAGGCCCACTTTTATTACATATGACAATTCATATTGGGTCATAAACCAGGCCCATTAATAAATCCAATAACAATAAAAACAAATGTAAATTCCTAACATACACCTATAAAATTGGTCATGGCAATCGATCATCCTTATCCAATAACATTTAATTCAAAATTAATTTATTGGATAACGTGCATTGGCAATTTAAATTTAAAAGGATAAAATCATATTCCATATATAAAATCTTATTTTACATACAAAATCATATTTTATCTTTTTATCAAATAAAATCATATTTTATCTATAAAATCTAATTTTATACATAAAATCATATTTTACTCAATATATCCATAAGATCATATCTTATCATCAATTGTACCAAAAATAATTAATTTCAAAATTCAATTTAACGGATAAAATATTTAAATTTTCCAAAAATTCAAATTTATCCAAAAGTCAATTTTAAAATTTTCGGACTCGAACAATTCGATCCGACGCCTCGTGGACCAATCAAAAACAATTTTCGATCGGACCAAAAATAGAATTTTAACATATTAAAATTTAATTTTAAAATTAAAAAATTAATTTTTCCGCGGGCCGCCCGGGACACTCCCGGACTGCCCGCGCCCCAAAGGGCTCGGGCCGGGCAGCGACAATCGCTGCCCTAGGCAGCGATCACATCGCTGCCCATGGGCAGCGCCGTTTAAAAATTTTTGTACAATCGATTAATTTAATCGCTTGATCTGAGCAACCTGGCTCTGATACCACTGTTGGAGAACGCGGCGATCAGATCAATCAGAATTGATACTCGGTGCAGCGGAAGTTTAAAAATTTTATATGGAACGATTCCATAATGGGTATCAAAACTTTTACGATTAAATTGTGTGTGTAAAAATTAAATAACAATTATAAATTTTTACCTCCAATCTCGAATCGAGATTTATGGACACCAACAGATTGCTCTGCTCTTGTTGTATATCCCTGGAACAGATGGACGAACTGTTCTTCAATCAGGTCCACGAACGGATATTTAATCCCTCTGATAGATTGCACTAGAAAATCTATCAGAAGTTTCTACGAAGAGAATTAACGAATTTGATCCGTTAAACCAGACTGTAATTCAAAATTCACAGACTGGATTTTTCCCGAGTAGAGGGGAGGGGGGCGGCCACCTTTGAGAGAAAATACTAGGGTTTTCGAAAATTTGTGACCTGTTGTGTTTAATTTCTGTACTGCAATAACTTATTTATAATGTAGGCCGCTAACAGCTTAGGGCCCATTAGTCATAAGTTCAAGCCCGACAAGCAAAGCCCGCATGTTCAGAAATTAATATAAAATTCATCGTGACTCCGATTGATAAACCGATTTCACCAATGTGCACAGAAACCATTTCTGCACCTTTTAAAGTCAAGATAAATTTTTCTGAATCCGAATTCAGTGATTTCCAAAAATGCCCATCCCTATGTCATTTTAGGAAATCTTACTCCTCTACTCTTAATTAAGAAGTCCAACTTCTTTGTTCATTAAATTTAACTCTTTAAATTTAACTATCTCAACGGGGATTAAAAATCCATTACACTGTGTGACCCTCAATGGTTCAGGGATACAGCTAGCCGTGGGCTCACAACTCCTTATGACTCGGAACAACAATTTCCGACTTGCCCATCGAATCATGGTAAGAGCGCCTAGCAACATCGCCCCATGATTCCCTAGGTATCACTGATAGTGCCTGCAAGAACCAATAAATTTTGGTTAGCGTACAGTACGGTCCCTTCATCCATATATCCCGATCGAATCAACAACCATTGGTATATCGAGAGTCGTTCGAGATTCGATAACTATGCAATACATCTTGAAGATCAAATAGTGACATCGCATGTGCTACTAAGAAACCATTTCTTAAACCACATCATGTACTCTGGCCAGAGATTCGTCACACTAATATCTCCTCAGATCGCATAGGATATCCACACTCACAAGTATGTGGTGAATCCTTGACAACAAAGCATCGACTCCTATATGTGTTGTAACTGTACCCAATCCCGACACTTGATGACCCCAATAGAGTCGGTAAACGAGTCAAAGCACGGTACTAGCATATAGAGTCTCAATGATGTTTCAAGTAGTAAGGACTAATGGTGTACAACCAAAACCGCGGACTATATCCACTCGATAAGTGATAACCACTTGGAAAGTTCGGATAGGGTAGTTCGATCATTCATCGTATGAATATCCATTTGCATGCTTCGAACATCTCTATGTTCCTTACCAATGAAACGTGGTATTCTGCATCGCAAATGCTAGTCTCAAACTCGAGTGATCCTTATCCTTATTATCGGACGGCTCAATCGACTAGGAACAGTTTAGAATATACAGTGACTATAAGATGTGTTTCATGATAGACATCCCCATGTTCTACCACATCTTACATACAATATAGTATATTCAAGGTCTTTATCAAAACAACAATAGTATATCACAATATAAAAATATGAAGAAAGATAAAGTCATTGCCATTAATAAAAGTGTAAATTATATTTAAACAAAAGATTGTTTATACAAAGAGTCATCAAAGCCCTTAGCCACAAGTTGGCTCACCGGGCACCCACTCTTTCACCATACATTGTCCAGAATGAGGTTTTTGACATCCTTGCAAAAAGGTATCCCTCCAGTGTTAGGGGTGACTGTCTGTGGGCCTCGGGTTGCTAATCTTATTCTTAGGGCAATTAGTACTTAAACAACATTAATTAAACAAGTAAGAAAGAAGATCAAGCAATTTTTTTTTAAAAATAGGGGTGTGCTCGGTCAGTCAAAAACAGCCGACCGAGCGCCCCTCCCTAACCCAACTCTCGGGTTGAGGAGTTTTGGGCTGCGCCCGGTCTGCCAAAAAGTGCAGATCGGGCGCTGCTCTGGGCAGCATCCTACTCTGTTTTCCAACACCAATTTTTGATCCTTTAATTCTTCCAAATCATCATATTCAAGTCCCAAAACATATATGTTTACATAGAACAATATCTAGACATGTTTACAAGGGATTAATACATCAAACTAGAGGTTTAGAAACTAACAATACAACAAGATACACAAGTAGTTTACTAAGTTTGTCAATAGTAAACAACTACTTTGTTCTCTAGCATGTTGTACAACTATAACACATATTCTTCAGCTGAAACCCAAGTCCACAATTGCTAACACTCTCAATCTCAAGCCATCCAAATCTTGTTGGACTCGCTCTTGCCCCATCTATTGCCATGCTCACACTCAAAACAAAGCCATAGTCGGATAAACTCCGGTGAGAATATAATTCCCACTATAAAAGACATATACATGCGTTAAAATATAAACAAGTCAACTCTAACCATTTCAATTCAAGGATAGAATAATATAACACATATATCAATTCGAAACTTCAAATCAATACTTCAAACCAAAAGATTTCTATAGCGCACTATCAAGAATTGATTCATATCAAACCACTGCCATCAAGATTCATATCCGATCTTGACATGGATATCCATCTATCGTCGTCTCATCAGACTCGAAAATAAGGTCCATCTGACCTTGGAAAAAGAATCAATTCATTTTTCATATCATATCAAAATCAAAAACAAAAAGCAAAGATCCACTATATTATATGGATCAATAATTCAAGTTCTAATCAAGAACGAGTAAATAGACAAGTATGTGATTTATTGGGACAACTCAAAAATCATCATTCCTGAGTATCGAATCCCTGACTCTCGATGTCATCTTATACCTTTCATTTCGTTAAGTCGTCGTTGCTTCAATTCTGAACAATCTACAACAAAGAATATCAAGCAAATCTGCTCAAGTTTCTCATTCAATCTTCAAGGATTAACTTCAACCTTGTTTCATTCTCTCTCATTTCAAAAGACTGAATCATGAACTCGTCAAGCTTTAATCCAAATCTGGAAAAGGAATTATAACGAGCTATAATGTCAGCTTTCAAGTCATATAAACTTCAGCTCAATTGACAAGTCAATCTTTATTCCAATTCAACTTATTTCTCACAATCAAATCTCACTTCAAACCGTGATCAATCTTTCTCGGTTCGAAAATGAACTTCTCGAGTAGATTTAAGATCTTATCTAATCTGAAATGAAATATCTTTAAGCTATATATTTCAGCAAGAACTCATATATAGCACAACTTAATCAAACTCTAGAAAATTCTTGAACCAGCGGCGTAACGATACGAAATCGGTAACCGAAACGGAACTCTAACTAATCTATCATTCATAACAGCTTCATATACCTATTGAACCAACAAAATATCATCAAATACAACATAACTAGAGGCTATACAATTTGAATTACATGCTGGAAATCATAAGAGTTGCAAACGATATCCGTTCTTCAATACGGTTTCGAATATACACTATATAGAAGCTCACGAACACATATTCATAATCAATTCTGATTTCTCCAACTTCCAACTTTTAAAACATGCTGGAAAGAAGATAACACTTACATGAAATCGAAGCTCCCATCGCAAGGATCACAGCGCTATGTCCGGAATTGAAATCGGATAACCGGATCAAAAGATATATAAGTTTGAAAGTAAGGTTTTACTTGAGATTTTCTTTTCTTTTCCCTTTCCTTCTCGGTTGTTGCTTCTGTGTAAATCTGAATTTTAATCTTTCATACATGTATTACACGTATGTTTGCCCACTTGCAAGTGAAATTTGCGCTTTGGTCCCCGAAATCTTCCATAGTTGCAATTTGGTCCTCGATCAATCGATTTAATTCAATTTCAAACCTAAATAATTTAAAAATATTAGAATTTAATTCAAAACTCTAAAAATTCTCAAATTAAATATTATTAGATTAAAATTCATTAATTTCGGACCTTATCGCATTTTAGTCTTTGAACTTCTCAATATTTGCAAATTGGTCCTTGCTCGGATTTCACCTTCTCATTAAATTCTCTTTCAGTATCTGTGAGACCCCGTTTCTAATCTTATATTCTCAAATAATTAAACAAAATCAAACACGATGAGCCGCGTAAAAACGAATCAAATTTTTTTTTTTTTAAAGGAACTCACGCATGCCCGCGCCAGACCACGCGCACCCGCGCATGCCCCTAGGCCACCATGCGCGCCCGCGCATAGCCCTCGGGCAGAAAACCAAAATTTCTGCACAATGAGGCGCGCCCGCGCATACTTCTCGGCCAGCCACGCGCGCCTGCGCGACATGGACGCGCGCCCACGCGATTCCTCGGGTTGCTGAATCCTGGGCAAGAAAATATTGACTCTACAAGCTCAAAATGATAATCTAAACAACCAAGGTTCCAATCATAGCTTAAACATGAAATAAGGCGTTTGAAACACCAACAGAGCAATGTTTAACAATACAAGTTCGACGGTAGTAATCGTTCGACTAATCAAAATAGAATACAAGTCCAAAATCAACCCTACGACACACAAAGTCTCACTTCTATCATCTCACCCCGAGCTAACCCAAACGCCTAGGTCCAGCTCCTGATGCTCCTGTTGCCAAGTACACATACAAACAAAGACAACAGCCGGATAAACCGGTTAGAAATATAATTTCTAAGTAAAAGAGACAGGCATACAATATCGGTTAAACATCTCATATCGAAATGTAACAATCATCAATAACTCAAAAGAAAGTGAATGTATGCATGGCTTCAAAGCTCGGGACTATCAAGTCAGATAATCGAAGTATCAATCGGTATTCGGTTGGGATCCCGGGGCCAAGTCTTCACAACAACTCACCGACACACCCATTCGGGGTGGAAGTCGTTCAATTCAACCCCTAGACTTTAGAGCAACTATAAGAAGTATTCTGGCACTTGGAAAATCTCGAAATCCAAGACCACTTCAATATAGCTTCCTAAACCGTCTATTTCAAAACGAATCGAATATTCGGCTCAATATTAATGCAAGTGCAAATAAAATAATCAATCAAGTTCATATAAGCAAATAACATGCAGTATGTGATTTTCGAGGCTCGAGAATCAATCGAACTCGAGTATTCAACCTCATTCAATTCAAAGTCATCTTTTACCTTTCGAGTCCGTCGAGGATTCAAATCAAAAAATAACAACGAACTCAAATAAATAATCAAATCGAATCAAAACAAGCCATACAAGAAGTTCAATACTATACCGTCTTCGATCCTCGAATCGATTCAACTTCCAAGTTCGATCCAAACCCGAATCTTTCAACTCAAATCTGAAATGTGAAATACGGATTCGGTATAAATCTTCTAACTCAAACAATACCTGGAAATCAAACCGAATAAACAACCGATAATCCAAAACTCGATTTCGACGGCATAACGGCTATAAACGGTCAATCCAAAAATCAACAACATCATCAAGCAACTCAAACTATCTAATATAATCTTCCAATCCATCAAAAACAACCAAAATCCAACAAAATCCAAAGACCCATTTTTGAATTTATGCCTAAAAATTCATATAAAATCCAAACTTTGATCTTTTTCCGAACCGACTTCGAATACACGATCTATGCTAGCTCAAGCACGTTATACTCGAAAATTATCAAATTCTAACCATCCAAAAAAATTCAAAGTTCGTGGATCGTAGCAAAACTTACGTCAGAATGAAGCCCTCATTGCGGTGATCGTCTCAACTCGAATCTAAAATCTAACGGTCGGATCGTGCGAATCGGACGGGGCAAAAGCTTGAGAAACCTTCCATGGCTTCTTCTTCTCGGTCGACGTGAGAGATGGATGGGAGGGAGGAGAGAATAGTGAGTGATGGTGATGTAGATAATAATATTAATAACTCCCCCCAAAGACTAGTCAACTGTCCTATTTGCACTTCGGTCCCTGAACTCCAAATTAAATCGATTCAATCTCGGCTCAACTAATTCCCTTCAATTTAATTTAATTCTAATAATAATAAATTCCACTAATCCCAAAATAATTAATTTCAGGGCCTTACAATTCTCCCCCTCTAAGAATCGATTTCGTCCTCGAAATCAAAGTAGTTCCATCTCAGAAAACAAGATAAAGTTCGAAGACTGCTATAAAATTTCTTTTCGCAAAATAACTCTGAAATCAGGGTTCAAATAAAACTCCGCTTCTTGAACCGTTCCCTCAAATCCGTATCGGTTCAACTGCACAAACTCCTCTGAATCGGTTTTGCTAAGGAGCTGTTACTATGTTCGGTCAACTCTGAATCGATCGTCTCAAACAAAACTGGCGACTCATCAATTCTTGTCTTAACGTCAAAGAAAAATCTGTGAATTTGGTAACAAAAGACGTGAAGTACATCGAGAATATTCGAAGAATACGGAAGAACAAGTAATGGAAAACAAGAAGAACTGAAGGAGTAAAAGTCGGTAGGCGAGATCGCCTACATCCTCCAGAATTTCATAGGAACCTCGTGAGTTCATCAAGACAGTTCTCTCTCTATCACATCCGCCACAACCTCTAAACTGAGGAATCTTCTGAATTACTCGGCCTCCCTGAACATAAGTACAGAGGTCTGCGTCGGAATTGGAATACTTTGTACATCTTTCTTCTCAAGTCGTCTTCTTTATAGACAGGAATTCTCCATCCTTCTATCAAACCTCGAATCAAATCCGATCCCAAGTCAGAGAACTCAGAAAATCATCCCAATTCAACTGGGATTCTCATTCCTTCTCGTACAACGGATTGGAAAAATTGATATCAAGATATTCGTCCGATAACTGTTGTACAGAAACTTCGCAAAAGATGAGAAAACCATCCAGCTAGTGCCAAAATCAATTACTACAACTCAACATATCCTCTTAAGGTCTATATCGCTTATTCTTGGTTGTCCGTCGTTCTGAGAATAATAACTAAACTCAATTATAATCCAATAATTAAAGTCTCTTAAAGGCTGAGTTCAAGGTGAGAGTTAACTCAAAATCTCATTCTGAAAGGACAGAATTTGACAAGTCAACTATCTGAAAATTCTCCTGACAACAATCCCAATCATATCGTCGTGTCTGGAATCCATTCTGTACGAAAACGGAAGCAAACTACAATTATATCTCGGTTACAATCAGATAGCATCTCCAAATTAGACAGTTTTATACCTTCGACCACAAGCCGAACACTCCCAATTCTATTCCGCACAGGTAAACTGCGATAGAGCAAAACAATCTGATATTATTTCTGACCAACTTCTCAACATCGAGTCGAGTCTGGAATTCATTTTGTCCGGAAAAACAGTAGCAGATTATGCAATCGGTCTAATAAAACTCAGATAGATTCAAATTTCCAGACTGGTCGATAGCTTCATAAAGGTATTCGTCGAAAAGAAATCTTCTTTTCAATCTGACAATTAACTGTACCATAGATAGTCGGTTCCTTCTCTCTATCAGCTATCAAAATTGGACAGACTAGCGATTGCGAAATCATACTTCTAACCTCGTTCTTCATCTGTTACTATAAAGGTCAATTCCTCAATCCTCTGAATATCTTTCGGTCGTCTGAAAGAATAATGAATAAGTGCGAAGTGTCAATCTCAAGGTACTCTGTCTCAATCAAAATCTCCGGCACGACAAAGCAATTACTCAAAACTTGAGGTATCGTCACTGTCCCGAAACTCAGACTATGCCCAGTTCTGACTCTTCTTCATTAAATTATCCTATTCGATCTGTTTATGCGCTATCTCCATCATCTAATTAAATTCTGGCTCAGTTCGGATAAAATAATTCTGATAGACTTCATATCTGTTCCAGACTCTAAATCAGAAGTGCAACACTCATCGGTCGGTGAAGTCAAGGATAGTAGATAAAATAAGAACAGATCCATCGGCTCAAAGAGAATAATGGTAGTAGAAAAATAATAATAGATCATTCTGTTCAAACCTCAGTTGCTGCATTGTATTACTTCGGATCATACTGGAATTCACCATTAGATTCTTCATCATATCCAATCTTTTCCTCAATCTCAAAATCAGTTCAGTTGTGAAACTCATACTTTGACTTCTCAGTTTAGAAAAAACTTCGAAAATATCACTGGAGATAGTGATGCCCGATCTTACAAGCAATAAGATTACTGTCAATTCAATATCATGAATCGGATGTTGAGTCTCGTACTGCTTCAGCTGCTACTATGACTGAGCTATCACAAACTTCCTCTGAATAAGAATACCTCCAGAATCTGGATAAGAAGATGCAATCCACTGAAGATCATCAGTACAGAGGAAATAAAAATTACTGGAGCTCTGGTGGACCTCTTCTTCGCGTCAAACAAACTGATCTCATAAGATTCGGTTCAGGTATAAGAACATTCTCTGGAGTTAGATAGGAAATCGGCTCCACGACAATAAGAATCTCTTGAAAATCTGCTATAGAACTCAAAATCTTCAATTCTCAGGTACAAATGTCGGTTTGGCTTCAATTAAAACAGCTTCGGTCTTGCAATGATCAATGAAATTCCAGCTCTAGAATTAAAATGATCGAGGAAAGGACATCTCGATACAATAAAAATTCAGACTTCAATAGTATAGCATGCAAAGTCTCGGCACTCAATTCTATAAGACCATTCTCCAATACTCTGTATGATCCGTACTATTCTTCGAACAGAACCGAAAAGATCGATAAGAATTTCTAATTTCATCTAAATACATCTGATAGATTCAGTTCAAAAGATCTACAATAATGTAGACGAGTTTCACTTCAACTATACTCCAAAGCAGTCATACCTCGATCTAAGTCCAGTCTTCAATACTTCTTTCTATCAAACTCTCAGCTGATGATGTCTGATCTCAAGTCATTGCTGAATCTAACCTCATGACTCAGAGGTAATCCAGAAATCTCATCTGGATGATAACAGCAACTCTCTAACCACTGGTTTATCAACCAATTCAGGCTAGATTCTAGAACATCAGCTGTAAACAAGAGAATTCCTCCGTGAAATTCTAAAATCATAAGGTCATTCGACAGATCAACTAACAAAGAATCCTAAAATCGAGAATCCTTACCGGAGGATTTCCGTTTGTCTATTGACTCGGATCTGAATCTGTCAACTTCCTGAAATAATTCATAGTAGTCCTGTACTGGATAAAGCAGCTAACAGACAATCAAATCAAAATCTGATAACTGAAGTACGATACTGCTCAGTTACAATCAAATCAAAATCTCAATCAAATCTGAATGTGAAGTACAATACTGTTCGGTTCCAACTTATCCCATCAATTCAAAGAATTGAGACTACTGCTAATCAAAATTCAACAACCGAGATGCATCAGTAAATATCGATAAGAAGAAAGATAAGGTGCGTAACCGATCATATCAGAATAAGAATAGAAACCATACTCTATTGTTTCCTGCGGTCATCATCGGTGAAATCTAAGTTTGATCCTCGATAAGAGTACAATTAGAATCTGTTGCCTCGAAGATTGATTCATCATATGATTAAATTCTCATAGATTCTGCTATTGCGGATGAAAGGAACAACTGAAACGGCTAGTACCTTTGTCGGAGTTAAAGACACAAGGAAAATCCCTTTGGAGATCTTTCGATAATATCATGATGACAAACTCTGACATAGTGTCCGGGCAGATGACAAACCTGACAACGTCTTTTGATCTCAAGGGTGGCTCACTGATTTCATAAACTGTTTTCTCTTCGATTAAAGATGATCTCCAAGTCCCTCTAACTCTGATAAAATGGTGAAAAGGAATATGTCGAAGAAATTTGGATGAAAGCGGATTCCAAAAAGTGATCGAACCTTGATTCCCTAATGCTCTCTTCTTCAAATTCTACCAACTTTCATCAATCCTCTACGTTGGTACCACACTAACCGAATTCTCCGGTCATCTGTGTAGTTCAGAGAATCACCCAATAGATCGATTTCTTAAATTCAACTTCTGCATCCAACATCATTCTCGGTACTCTTAAAAATTGGTAATCTACATGACTAAAACCTCCTTGGTAGTACTCCCATCGGTGTCAGAGTGACATCTAACAGTGCAGTAGTGGTGTGATCTAGATCAGTCGAAGGGAGTTACTGCTGGTTGTCGTCTGCTAAAATTCTTCAGAAGACAATTCTGATATTCAGTATGAAAAGGATACCAAATCTCCATCTCAAAATTCGGTGTTCCACATCACTGTTCGAAAAGTTCGTTCAACTACAAATTACTGAATTTCGGATCTCAATCGGATTCTAATTCATATCGCAAACAATCTCTGATCTGCTAGCTCAAGCAGATGGTGGAACTCGGATCCGAAATTAAAATACAGTTCATATTTCAAGTAATTCATGCTTTAAAATTTAAATCGCATATCCATGTAATTCAAATAATTCTCAATCAATAAAGCATGCTCGCATGTATCTTAAATAAATCATTTACATAAATCAATCACATGCGAGAATTCAATTCATGCGGACTCGATCTACCCCGCTCACTCTAATTCGATTCCAAGAATCTTATCGCTCTGATACCACTTAATGTGAGACCCCGTTTCTAATCTTTTATTCTCGAATAATTAAACAAAATCAAACACGATGAGCCGCGTAAAAACGAATCAAAATTTTTTTTTTTTAAAGGAACTCACGTGTGCCCGCGCCAGACCACGCGCACCCGCGCATGCCCCTCGGCCACCATGCGCGCCCGCGCATAGCCCTCGGGCAGAAAACCAAAATTTCTGCACAATAAGGCGCGCCCGCTCGCCAAGTCGCGCGCCCGCGCATACTATTGTCTTTTTGATAAAGACCTTGAATATACTATAGTGTAATTAAGATGAGATAGTGAATAAGAGAGATCACTATCATGAAACACATCTTATAGTCACTGTATATTCTAAACAGTTCCTAGTCAATTGAGCCGTTCGCAAATAAGGATAAGGATCGCTCGAGATAGAGACTAGCATTTGCAATGCCAAGTACCACGTTTCATTGGTATGGAACATAGAGATGTTCAAAGCATGCAAATGGATATTCATATGATGAATGATCGAACTACCCTATTCGGACTTTCCAAGTGGTTATTATTAATTGAGTGGATAAGTCCGCGGTTTTGGTTGTACACCATTAGTCCTTAACTACTTGAAACATCATTGAGACTCTATATGCTAGTACTGTACTTTGACTCGTTTACCGACTCTATGAGGGTCATCAGGTGTCGGGATTGGGTACAGTTATGACACATATAGGAGTCGATGCTTTGTTGTCAAGGATTCACCACACGCTTGCGAGTGTGGATATCCTATGCGATCTGAGAAGATATTAGTGTGACAAATCTCTGGCCAGAGTACTCGATGTGATTTAGGTTACTTGGTTTCTTAGTAGCACATGTGATGTCACTATTTGATCTTTAAGATGCATTGCATAGTTATCGAATCTCGAACGACTCTCGATGTACCAATGGTTGTTGATTCGATCGGGATATTTGGATGAAGGGACCGTATTGTACGCTAACCAAAATCTACAGGTTCTTGCAGGCACTATCAGTGATACCTAGGGAATCATGGGGCGATGTTGCTAGGCGCTTTTACCATGATTCGATGGGTAAGTCGGAAATTGTTGTTTCGAGTCACAAGGAGTTGTGAGCCCACAGCTAGCTGTATCCCTGAACCATTGAGGGTCACACAAGTAATGGATTACTAATCCCCATTGAGATAGTTAAATTTAAAGAGTTAAATTTAGCGAAAGAGAAGTTGGACTTCTTAACTAAAGGGAGTGGAATTTCCTAAAATGACATAGGGATTGGCATTTTTGGAAATCACTGAATTCGGATTCAAAAAACTTATCTTGCCTTTAAAAGGTGCAGAAATGGTTTCTGTGCACATTGGTGAAATCGGTTTATCAATCGGAGTCAAGATGAATTGTATATTAATTTCTATAATAACAGGCTTGGCTTGTTGGGCTTAAGTTATGGATAATGGGCCCTAAGGAGTTAGTGTCCTATTAGACATATAACTTAATCCAGTACAGAAATTATATATAGTAGATGATGCAGTTTTCGAAAATCACTAATTGATTGTCTTGCAATTTTCGAAAATACTGCAACACACAACCTCATAATTGACAGAGCAATTTTTTAAAATCCTAGAAGAGTTCTAAGGAGAATTCGAAAAACCTGTCTCCCTTTTGAGAGAGAATTCAGTTTGTGATTTTTGGAAAATTACATTCTGAATTGACAGATCAAATCTGTAAATCTCTTCGATAAACATCTGATTGATTTCTAGTGCAATCAATCAGAAGGTTTTAGTTTTCTGTTCGTGGACCTAATTCAGGAGATTGATCGAGCGAGTCATCAGTTCCTGGGATTTACAAGAAGAGCAGATTAATCTGTTGGTGTCCATAATCAAGCCATAGCTTGAAGAGGTAAAATATTAATTGTTATTATTATTTTACATGTTGATTTTAATCGTTAGGATTTGATACCCATGATATGGAATTGTTCCATATAAGAAAATAAAAATTTTTAAACTTCCGCTGCTTCGGGTATCATATCACACTGATCTGAAAACGAGTTCCAATAGTAACTAGGAACAGATAATCACAAGGATAAACAATTAATCACAACTGAACCTTTAGAGGAACATGTCTCTGAAAATCCACGAAGATAATAAATTGACAAATGCCACAAAGCTTATGAAACTTTGATAAGTTTGATTTGATAAAAACAAAGCAAAACTTCGGAAAAATTCTAGAGAGAATTTTTAAGAATTGATAAAAATCAATAAACTAAATAATTCATTAATTAATTGTCTCTCATGAATGAGAAGTTTACAATATATAGAAGAAATAAACTAGGAATCCTAATAGAATTAGATTAAAGATTTCCTAGTTTGATTATAATTCCAAAATCCTAAAGATAATTCAAAATAATGCAAAAGATATCAAAGATATCTTCTAGAAGATTCCTAATAGACTAATAAAACTCAAAATAACACAATATATCAAAATATATCAAAAATTCCTGAAACACACAAACACGCCAACGTGTGTGAAAATCTCAGGCACGCGGGCGCGCTGGCCTTGCGCAGGAACGGCACGGGCGCACGACAATGTGGAGAGGGCGCGCTTCACATTCGCAGTATTGCGTAACATCTTCACTCGGCAGCGCGGGCGCGTAGTAGCTTCGAACCCAGCTTTGTATTTTTGAATTTTCTTCAATATTTCTTCACATTCTTGATTCTTTTGGTCTTGAAAAATATCATAATAGTCTCCAAAATTATTTCCAAGATCTCCAACCAAGTTTCCACGGATCCCAAATCCTTCAATCCTTGATGACAAATTAAGAGACACTTTTGGGAACAATATGAATCTTCGAAAACCTCCTTGATTCATATCAGACTCCCCTTCTTCAAAAAAATTTGTCCTCAAATCTTGCCCCTTGTCTACAAAAACCAAGCAAGAATTAGAAACTTTAAAAATATTTTCCACATGCGCTAGTATACCTTGCTCACTCAAAATCATATCAAGACTCACGAAATTTTTCATGCACACATTAAACACCTCAACATCATTATCATGCAAAAACATGATTAAAATTACATTAAGCAAGACAAACACTAAATTCCTCCCTTCTTAGATCTAGTTATCACCAACAAAAAGTTCATAGTTAAGTACAACCATTGTTTTCTAGAAATAAGATTCAAGCCACATGCAATATGCCACTCACAACTCCACTCAATTTCAACCACAACAAATATTCATCCAACATATCCTTTAATTTGGATTTCTCAAAATTACACTTCAAACTCAATACACATGCTCTTTCAACAAGCAAATCATGCAATGACGAACTTATAGAGAAAAACTTTTTTTTTTTAAACAAATACTTATTTCTTACATAGAATTTTTCATAAGTATCATGCAAACATAACTCAAACACATCTTTCAAACTATTATCCAATGCATTCAACTTGTTAGCATTCTCAAGCCACAACAACTTCAAAAATAAGATAGGCAAAAATACGTACCTTCGTGACAGTGTAGTAACTACCACATACTCCTTACCTTGTTGACATTACCTTTCCATCAAGAACTTTTTTTCCTTGAAGACTCATACCATAAACAAATAAAACAAATATTATTGTGCAAAATACACACACTTTTAAATTTTCATCACTATGCGTAAATAACACAAGTATCAAATGTTCAACATGCTCATTCAAAATTTTGCTATATACTAAGATAAAATCAAAGTATATCACAACAAAGTTACCCATATATGCATGCAAAACACAACTCATCAATCCCATGAAATTAATATGCACATTAGCTAGCCCAAAAATTAATACTAGCCACTCAAGCAAATATGACTTTCCACCTATGTCATTCATGCAACAATCACACATATCAACATAAACCAAATCACCAAGTCTTGTAGCATGCACAAACTCAAGAGAGTTAACATCAAGATTTGAAATCAAAGCATAATTCATAGCTAACACATTCTCAAATCCTTCAACAAAGTAATAGAACCCATGCAACATTGAATTTAGATCATACCTTTGAAACTATACATTTGGTTGGTATTCAAAATTTAAAGTTCAATCATACGTCTCAAACGAAATAACTCTCAAATTCATAACCTCTCCAAGGACGTGGCCAACCTCATATAGAACCAATATGTTAAGACTTTTAGTAGGACTTCTTCTTTGCTTCTTCATCAATACATCTCCAAAATCCTGCAAAGAAGAACAAACGCTGCTCGGGATTGAACCGACTATATCATGGCAATGAGATAAAATCTCTTTGTACAAAAGTACTTTAGGGATTTTATTCAATTTCACAAAAATTTCATCCTCACAATTTTGGACCATTATTTTTTTTATTGGTCTCTTTCCTCTCTTTTCTTTCCTCTCTTTTTTTTTTCTCAAAGGCCATCTCACTCTTTTGGACACTCATTTTTTTGGCCTCTTCTTTTTTATTTTTCCATGGCTATCTAACTTTTTTCATCACTCTTTTTTCAGACATATCACTCAAATTTTCAAATTCCAATTGATCGTCATGAAATTCTTTTGGATTCAATTGCAAAAAGATAATACATGAATTTTCCAATAACTCATTACTAGCTTCACTAGTGACATCAACACCACTATCAACCACATCATGCATAATAGAAGATTTTTCATCAAACCATTCACCTTCCACCGCACAAATTTCAACACTCTCATCATCAATCAATGAAGTTTTATCCTCAATTCTTGAATCAACTTCAACTTTTGATTCAACCTCTACGACAACATTAGATTCAATCTCTACACGAGAATCCGCCACTTTCATCATAGCCTCCTTAAAACATTGGCTCATATCATGCTTATCTTTTCTATAACACCATATGCATGCAATATCAAAGGTACTAGAATTTGAAAGTTTAGATGTACCTTGATTTTCACGCTTGGAAACTCCACTTTTCTTCTCATTAGGAGCAAACGTGTCCGCATAGCTCTCTTCATCTCATTCCATATAGAAATAGGACTCATTCCACGTCTTTTCTTATCACCACCACTTTATCCCACCAAGTGCAAGCACAGTCGGTAAACTCTTGTAAGACAAGTTTAACCTTCCTAGCTTCAAAAAAATCACGACCTTAAAACAGAAACTCTACCCTTTTCTCCCACTTCAAATACGACTCTGAATCCGAATATCCATCAAACGATGGAATTTTATTTTTCTTAATCCTATCCAAATAATATTCAAAATCTTTTTCTTCACGACAACCATCATCATCTCTATACACATCAATTTGTCTCTCTCTCATATTCCCATAATCAAATCTCCTTTCACTCTCCCTATACCCATCGAATTTTCTTTCAAAAATTGTACCTGCAAGAAAAATGTTAGTATTAAAATATTTCTCACCCAAATTCTCACTAGTCACTCCAAAGAAAATCACTCGATCACTCTCTTTTTTTTCACTCAAAAATATGGAATAACTTATGCTTTGCGATTTTAAATATCAAACTCACAAGTTCAATTGTAAACACTTGTCTATCGACTCACGTAAACTGGGCAAAAACAAGGAATTGACTCTATGAATATTGAAATAGATCTTGGCTTCCAAGGATGAATAAGACACAAGAAATTTTTGCCACAAGTTTTTTTTTATCGCTTCTCCTTTTTTTTTTTTGAAGCTTTTTCGATCATTCAATATTTTTTTTCTTGACCGAATTCAAATCTATTTTTTTTTTAATTTTTGATTTTTTCTCTTTTTTTAAATTTTCGAATAATAACTTGTAGCACAAGAAACGAAACTTGGGCAACAAGATTGACAGAATGAAGAACGACGAACGAATAACGAATAACGAAGAACAACGAAGAACGGATAAAAAGAATGAAGAATAGATAGAAGAACAAGTAGAAAGATATGACTTACTTGAATCAATAGAACCTTAAGCTTTGATACCAAATGATATGAATTCTTATGAATGAAAGGCAAGCACGATTATAGCGAATCGCACCCTCAATTCGAATACAAAAGAAATCAAATATTTTGTCCCGACCTTTTTGAACAAGTAAATTTCAGATATCCACCTCTAGTTGAACCCGTAACTAGCAACAGATAATCACGAGGATAAACAATTAATCACAACTGAACCTTCAGAGGAACCTATCTTTGACAATCCACGAAGATAATCAATTGACAAACGCCACAAAGATTATGAAACTTTGATAAGTTTGATTTGATAAAAATAAAGCAAAGCTTTGGAAAAATTCTAGAGAGAATTTTTAAGAATTGATAAAAATCAATATACTGAATAATTCATTAATTAACTGTCTCTCATTAATGAGAAGTTTACAATATATAAAAGAAATAAACTAGGAATTCTAATAGAATTAGACAAAATATTTTCTAGTTGTATTATAATTCCAAAATCCTAAAGATAATGCAAAATAATGCAAAAGATATCAAATATATCATCTAGAAATTTTCTAATAGACTTATAAAACTCAAAATAAGACAATATATCAAAATATATGAAAAATCCTCAAACACGCCGAAGTGTGTGAAAATCTTGGGCGCGCGGGCGCGCTGGCCTTGCGCAGGATGCGCGGACGCGCGACAATGTGGAGCAGGCGCGATTCACGTTCGCAATATTGCGTAAAATCTTCACCCGGTAGCGCGCGTGTCTGTATGGAGCGGGCGCGCAGTAGCTTCGAACCCAGCTTTGTATTTTTGAATTTTCTTCAACATTTCTTCACTTTCTTGATCCTTTTGGTCTTGGAAAATATCATAATATTCTCCAAAATTATTTTCATGATCTCCAACCAAGTTTTCATGGATCCCAAATCCTTAAATCCTAGATGAAAAATTAAGAGGCACTTTTGGGAACAATATGAATCTTCGAAAACCTCCTAAATTCATATCAACATAAGTGGATAAGTCATCGGGACTAGAATCCCGACTTCCAATCCCATGAGTTGCCACAATCACATCAATTTTCCAAAAGTATTTTCTTTACATTCCCTTATTTGTTTCATAAAATAAATGCACGAGTCATGAGCTTAAAAATCATCTTCTTTAAAATTTTCATTAAAATTTGCCCCGTAAAAATATATTTAAATTATTTTTCATTAAAATCATACTAAAAAAATACATTCATAAATTAAATATATATTTAAGGACTATTTTATTTTCCACGAACTTATTCGAGTTGCTGCACCCTTAATATAAGCCCATTAAATTTGACTGGCCCATTAACAACTTATCCTAACATAAATAGGCCTGATATCTCCCATGGATCACTAGACACATGACAAGCTAATGGGTTCACTTAAATTATTAACTTAAGTCCATTAATGATTTTAATCAATCAAGCCCATTACCATTTAATTAAAACACTTAGGCCTTTAATTAAATTACCCGAGCCGGAAATAAAATAACCCGGACCCATAACCATATGACATGACCCAAATAAATCCAAGCCCGACTCAGACGCCCCTGCCCGAGCCCCTGGTCGAGCTTCTAACCCTAACCCTATCAAACCCTACGCAGCCCGCCACCTCTTCTTCCCCTTGTGCGTCTTGATCCGGCCACCACTGACCAGAGCCCTACCGGCAAGACCTTTCCAGGGTCATTTCAGACTCACGGACCAGGCCCTGGCCTGAACCATGCAGTGCATGGCTTGGCTAGGGCTGCCATGCACAGTTTGCGCACGGCCGATTGGGTGCTGCACCCATTCGAATGTCCAGGCCTAGCTGGACCCAACCAGGGTCGATCCCGTCTTGACTCATGACCCTAAGGGAACCTACTTGACCCCTTGAACTGTGGAGCAACCCCTCGAACCAGCCATGATCAGAAAATGAAGCAATAAAGTGTAAACATGAACATATTGTAGTTACCCATATTCGGAATTAAGTATTAATTGTAATTAATCCAATGATCATGATTAGATTAAGTAAAAACATGATTAAGGAAATTCTAGATGATTTAACGAAGTCCTGAAGTGGATCTAGAACACTAGAAATAGTCAAGAATGTTCCGAGGGATAGGACGATCCGTATCAAGTTTGGATGATCCAAACAAGGAACGAAGCCAAGTTACTTGGATCGGAAGCTATGAAGAGTTCGGACGGTCCGAACTCTGATCGGAGGCTCCGATCTTGCATTAGCAGCTGTCCGGGGAATAATACGTCATTGATGACATCACTAATGGGACCTCGGATGCTCCGAAGGTGGATCGGAGGATCCGAACTCGTGTCTGCATGCGTCCTCTAGAAGCTAGACACGTGGTTGGCTGAGGGAGTTCGGACAGAGAATTCGGACGCTCCGACCAGGATCGGAGGATCCGAACTGTGGATCGAACGGTCCGATTGTTGTCTATATAAGGGGCAGCCAATATCATTTCTCAGCGCACCAACTTCTCTTCTCTCTCTCGTTCTTAGCCTTTCTAGTCAGATCTAGGGATTTTTAGGCATCCTATTTGGAATCCGGAAGTAGCGGAGCGATTCCGGCGACATAGCGGAGTTGTGCCAAAGTTTTGAGGAAGTCATCATCAGCGGGATGACGATGGACGCAGGTATACCTATGATCTCCTTAAATTATTTATGAGTTTGCAATAGCTTAGTTAAGGCTTTTTGAACTTAATTAATTATGCATGGCTATTTGCATTGTAGAGTTGATAATAAGCTTGGAACCTAGAGTGGGACTGCTAGGACTGCTTTTGTGAGGTACGTAAGTACTGACTGAGATATACAGCTAGGACTGATTTAGTGAAGTATGTAAGTACTGACTGAGATAGCAAGCGGATATGCATGCTTATGTGTTGCATTTATGTGATATGTTTTGCATGGATTATTATGCATCATGTTCACATCATATTGAGCCTTTACATCTTTTGAGTTGAGCCATGTAGTGCCACTCAGCCCTGTTCGGATGGTCGATGTCGAGCGCCCCGCAATCAGCGGGTTAGCCGGCACTGGCATCTGAAGGACACGATCTACGTCTGGTAGGAATGAGGAGTGTACTCAGTGGTTTGATTCCCGGGTTGTACCACTCATATCCTAGGTTCTATTCTGAGCAGTTTGTATACAGTTATCCCAGATATCGATACCTTGTCACATTCATTTGCATGCATCATGCTTGTATGTTTACTTGTACTTTCGTATTGAGTGTAGTCGCTCACGTGCAGTGTTTTTGTATGTCTGGAAACTCCATTCGACGGATACAGGTACAGGTGGTGTATCCAATATCCTGGAGTGGCCACTGACCGTGGAGGAAACAGGATTAGCTCTAGGTTTATTTGTCCTAAGGCTTGATTATTCGATTGGGTTGTATATAAAATTTGTTTAGTCGGTTGTATTCTGCCGACCCATTTTTATTTAATACTTCCGCATCGAATTATTTAATTTATTTAATTACATGATTATTTATGCTCTAAACTTTGATTAGGTAGTGGATCCGGGTTGGTTCGCTATATTTATTGGTATCAGAGCATCATTGAAAGAGACTTGGGATATAGTATTGAGATTTTGGGTTATCCTTGTAGGTTGATGAGACCATTAAAGAGATGTTGATGAGGCGATTAGGTTGCCCGATGACTATCATCATCAGCAGGATTTTTAAATATTTGACTTATGAGATTCTAGAAATTGCGGACAAGAGCAAAGGATCGTGTCCAAGTTTTCAAGATTTCTACTCATGCGGATCCTAGCTTTGGATCGAATACCAGATGCCAGAGGCAGTGACAGAGGATTGGTTGGGACACACTTTATGCTTTCATTTATACCGTTCGACCATGATGACACACCTCTGAAGATTCTCCACTCATAGTTGGAGAGATCGTCATAGAGATTTTATCTCTTCCATCGGGGCTTACACATATAACAGTGACACACCCGATTGAATAATGAGAGTCTCTAGATTTGAAGCATGAATAAAATACATATGTCGGAGTATGCTTGTATCGATACTGGGACAGATGAGAAACTTCATGCTCAAAATTAAGGTGAGTGCAATGATTTAAATACTGTGTTTTTAAACAGTATTTCAGTTGTAATTAATCATCAGACACTGGTTGTATCATTTCAAGTTATTGGTTGTACATTTTCATTGTATTTTGGGATGCTGAATTTGTATTACATTGGATTGTAATAAAGAAATTGTAAATAAACTTGAAACAATAATACATGCATTATTTGAGATTTGTCCAGCGATTTGTGGATTAGTGTCCGACTGCAGTAATTTTGCTAAGGTTTAGCATGGTTATGGTTGATTAGTGTTCAATGTTGTGACTCATAGGTTTTGAGTAAGCCGATTGTAACTGCTTAACATGTGGATTGTCTAGGTGTTTTTCTAGGATTGACCTAGTTAGTCGTTTGACTATGGTTAGTGACAGTGATGAGGTGATTCCTCAAGAGGCATGGGAATATTGTTCTAAACTGCTTTCTTTAGAGCATTGGGTTTTGTTCTAGGTTGTTTCCTTAGAACAGTATCCTGATGACCTTCATAGGTTAAGTCTTTGTCATGATGGGTTTTCATCAAGATGCCAGGTCGATTAATACCAAAGGTTGTGGATTATGACCATGATTAGACGTGATGAGGCGCGACCCTATGTCGGTGTACCTGGAAGCCTTTGTGCTTCATGAGGTGGTGGTGGGAAGACTACTCAGTCTAGGTATTGGTAACAGTCATGACAGGGTATGACCGTGGTATAGATAGATACCGGGTTTGGTATCAGTGGTTTTGTGAGGACCTCGATTCTAAACATCTAACTCGAATAATAAAGTCATACATCGAGTAAACCAAAGCTCAAAAAGAATCAATAAAGGAAATAATTTTTTTTAAACTGATGTTGCGCTCGAGCAGGCAAAAACTGCCGCTCGAGCACACGGCATTTTCCAGACTTACTGGATCCTCAAACAGGGCTGCGCTCGGGCTGCTAAAAACTGCAGCTCGAGCGCCCCCTGCACCAGAAGAAAAACAAAAAATCAGCTAAAGCTAAGCTCTCAGAAAATCTTGACAGCAATAGAACTCAAACATGCATTAGTACAACGTTCAATATAAATACAAAACATGAGGGCTAGAGTTAAACAATCCTTAGAACTAATAGATCATGCATCGGTTCTAGGTTCTTCAAAACAACTCAGAACAAGTTCGTATACAAAATAATTTCGTTTACATAAACGAATTCTTAAAAATACCAAGTCCTCACTTCTACTCAACTCAACCCCTAGTCATGCTGTCTCTGACTTGATCCTGCTTCACCTGTTGCCAAGTACACATAAAAAACAAAGGAACAACCGGATAACTCCAGTGAGAATGATATTCCCAGTAAAAGAAACATAACATGCAATAACAAGTATTAACTCAAAACATGAAATACAGACAACATATTCAATGTTAATACGAATGAAATGCATGCCTTTAAAATAGGGATATCAACAATGATAATCAAGGAATTACTGCTATACTTATGGGATCCCGAGGATGAGATCACGTAAGAACTCACCGACTCTCCCGATCGAGGTGGTGCCACGTATCTCCATCCTCTAGACTTTGGTGCGACTATAAGGAGTATGTTGACACTAGCTGAGGTTCTACACCCAGGGCACTCGATTATAGCCCCAAAAATGTCTAACAAAAAGGGCGTGCAGCCCGCTGAAAATCAATGATTTAGGTGAGAGATGAATGCATAAGGAAACATAAGCATTTAGCCATATAACCAAAAGCTCAAACAACAAAATACAAGATTCCCATTTTAGAACAAGTATTGATGCAAGTATGTGATTTAAGAGATACTCAAGAACAAACTGTCTCGAGTGTGCTATCCCGCTAATACGATTACTGCTTGTATCTTTCGATTCGAAAAGCTCCAACTCTGGATAAGCTACAAAAGAGGCTATATCAAAATCTATACAACCTAAACAACAACAAGGCTTAAGGTAAATTCTTTACCGCTCTTTACCTAATCTCTTGGACGTTCGACTTCTGCTAACTCTGGGCTCAACAAACTTCAAACAAATCTGTACGGAGACAAAAGAAGATTAACAACGACGAACAAACTCAATGGCCAAAGTTCATCAACTCAAATGGTTCAAAATTCCAAAACTCAAACCGGCGGCATAACGACTATAAACTGATCAAACTGGAAATACGGACAGCAGTACAACATTGAAAACAACTCAAATCAATGCTAAAACATCAAAAACAATTCAATTCCAACACATCTCAAAATCCCCATTTTCGAATTATGCTTCCAAAAATCATAACAATTTCGAACGACGCTATATTTCAAAACCGACTGAGAATAATCGATAAGAACTATCTCAAGAACGACATAACCGAAACTCAATCGATTCTAACAATATCCGAAAATAGAAGTATAACTGATCGGATAAATACTTACGATAGAACGAAGCTCTCGCTACCGGGATCGCTAATCTGCCTTCGGATTTAATTTTTAACGGACAGATCGAGCAGAAACCGAAGAAGAAAAGCTTAAAGATGGCGTTTCCCAAGATTCCATGGAGGAGAAACATGATGGAGGAGATGAGGGGGAAGAAGTGAGACTTATTCAACACAAATCCAAGACTAAATAATGTAACAAATCCCATTTTTGCGTTTTAGTCCCTGAATTTTTCAAAAATTGCAAAATAGACCATGATCAAAAACAAATCGGCTCTTGAATTATGTAATCTACGATTATCTCAAATAAACTTAATTAAGATAAATTTTGGGCGTTGCAGGTTTATATATCGTCTGGCTTGTGTCAGAGATATTAGTTTGAGCGTTCTGCTGTGAGAACCAGTCATGGATGGATTTTCTTGACTAGTGTGTACTCTGAGCAAGTAGGTCTTGACCTATGAGATACTGCTAGACTAGTGGATCTATTAGGTAGTCGAATTTCTACCAATGTTGGCATGGAGTGTTGACTGATTTCTTTAGGAATGAAACATAGGATTTTCCATGGGATGAAAATGATCTAGATTGATAGATCGCGAAAGCTTCTTGGGTTTAGTTCGTTTGGTGATCGCTTTGAGTGAACAAGGCAATGGTTAGTAGTGCTTGGATAGCGCAAAATATGAGCTAATAGACTAATTTTAAGCTCTTATCTGACGCCGTCAAAAATGGATATCCGATGTAGTTATATCAATTGAACGTGTTTGGAATAGTTCACTTGTGGCAGCTGAGTCAAGGTTATTGATCGAACCATAAAGGTTTATGTGGCGCCAAAATCAAATTTACTAATCACATGCATTTAACAAATATTAGAATTATTACTTTTAGGTTTAATTGATTTAAATTCTTTATGTGAATTATGTGTTAATAAAATATTTTATTATTTATTCAAATGATTTTTATTGTACTAATTATTTAATTAATGTTTTTAATTGTTTAAGTTTATTAGTCAAAATGATTTTTATTGTGCAAATTAATTGTTTTAATATTTTAAAAGTTTAAGCTTGCATATTTAAATGATTTTAATTTTTTAGTTTATTCATTTAAAAAATTTTAACTGTTTAACTTATTTTTTTAAACATTTTCGAGCGTCCAACTTATTTAGTTTAAATAGTCCAAGTTTAGTGGTTAGTTATTTTAAATTAATTATTTAAAAAAACTATTTTAAGTGTCTAGATTATTTGTTTAAATCCTTTTTAATTGTTCAAATAATTTTAAAGATTTTTATTTTTGCTTGAGTATTTATTTCAAATTATTTTAAACGGTAGTTTAGTTTGTTTAAAATTATTTTAAGCGCTATGCATGTTATTTAAATATTTTACTCGTTGCAGTGACATCAAAATATTTAAAGTGTTTAATTCTTGGGTTTTCAAGCTTGTGTTTTATTTAGTGCAATTAAATTCATAGACCCAAAGTTGCTAAATTTGATTAGCACTTTTTAAAAGTATGTAGCACTTTTCATATTTACACTCAAACCTTATCCACAACTCAAGATTTAACCCTAACCCCTGAAATTCACACTCAAAATACATTCATTCTCTCGCCTAACACACACACACACTCACAAGATCCACTCCATTTCTCCCCATACCAACCATCGGCTTCCATCTCCTTCAAGCTTTGACCGCCGACAACAACTTTCCATCTACAACGGAGCTCTTACATGGCGAGCTGTTACATCTCTTTGCAGCTCTATTTCTACATATTTCGGCTCACCATTGAATCGGCTTCATCTTCTTCTCCTTAGATCTCGCCGCCAGCAGTTCCCATTTTCTTCTTCTTCTCCGGCGGAGCTTTACCTCGCCGAGTAGAGCCAGCTGTTTCCCTTATTAGTGGAGCTTGATTTCAGTCCCATTCCAACTCCATCGATCGACCCCAGCTCCAGCAGTTTTGTGTCCTATCGATTTTCCTTAGCTAGGCAAGACATGGTTTCATTTCTCACTACTGTAGATTATTATGTCGCGTTTAGATTGTGTTATTTTATTTCATTATTTTTCAGAAATTTTGTGCCCTGTTTTCGAAGGAAATGGAATCGGCCACAGCTCACTCAAGCACTTGCTCCTTCGGTTGATTATAGCTTAGGCAAGAATATGGTTTCATTTGGCCCCAAGTAGATTATTATGTCGTGTGTTTGAATTGTGTATATGCATTTCATTTTTTTCAGAAATTTTCGTGCCCTGCTCGATGGTTTCAGTCAAGATTTTCTCACAGTCATGTTTGAGGATTTATGATATCATGATTTCTAGTTGTGGTTTGATATGAGTAATGAATTTGAATGGTGTTTTCAATGATGCCTAAGTTTTTTTTGAAAATTTCAGAAAATATATATGTTGCATTTCTTAGTTTGAATGGTTGTGTCATTGTTCTTGTTGCTTGGATGGTGGGTTAGGAGCTACTATGGGTGAGAATGTAGCTCACATGGTAGTGCTTAGGAAATGTTGTGGTTAGATAGCAAATTTGAGGTGAAAGGGTCATCGAATTTGGGGAGTTGGGCGCGGTTTTTGGGTGCTTCTAAAGGCTGATTTTGTCAAGCCAAGTTAAGCTTGTGAGGGGTGGGTTTAGCTGCTTGAGATGGGTCTTTCTCGGGCTGGGAATTTGCTAAATACCAGGGGCGCTGACTCGAGCTGGGAATTTGGCTGGTTAGTGAATGGGCTGATGGTTTGGGTGAGGTTTAAGGGTCGGTTTTGGACAGGGGCAGGGGTTGTTCTCTCCGAGTCGTGCTAGGCTTGGGGAGCTGTCCTTGGGGATTATAAAGATGCTATGGGTGGTCAAGTTGTTAGAATATAAGCTGGAAATTCAGAGGAGCTTGTTTGAAGGTCTTGTGAGGATCCTAGTGGGAAGGGCATGAGAAGAATTTTGCTAAGTAACATGGCTGTCCGAAAACTAATTTTTAAAACAGGGTTAAAATCAGAATTTGGATAAGGGCTCAGGTCGGGAATTAGGCCAAGATGTTAGGAGTATGTCGGTGAAAATGGAAATTAATTCAGTTAAGTTTTGGTCGGGTTATAAGCTTATGAAGGAATAGGTGCAGAATTTTAGTGTCTTAAGCATGCTGCCCGGAAATGGAATTATAAAATGATTTCTTAAGAATAAAATTCCGAGGATGATTTCTATACTTATTTCTAAGTGTCATTGAGTCGTGGTTTCAAGCGGAATCCTTTTTGAATAAGAATCGAGCAAGTTACAAATTTTACGGGCGAACCGCTCCAATTTGTCTTAAGCGCTAAATTATGGTTTAGTTTCCCATCTTTTGGTTTGTCTCCTCAATCTGTAAGAGTGGGTGCCCAGTGAGCCAACTGTGTGGCTATGGGCTTTGATGACTCTTTGTATAAACAATCTTTTGTTTAATATTATTTACACTTTTATGGCAATGACTTTATATTACTTCATATTGTTATATTGTGATATACTATTGTTGTTTTGATAAAGACCTTGAATATACTATAGTGTATGTAAGATGTGGTAGAACATGGAGATGTCTATCATGAAATACATCTTATAGTCACTGTATATTCTAAAACCGTTCCTAGTCGATTGAGCCGTCCGATAATAAGGATAAGGATCGCTCGAGTTTGAGACTAGCATTTGCGATGCGGAGTACCACGTTTCATTGGTAGGGAACATGGAGATGTTCGAAGCATGCAAATGGATATTCATAGGATGAATAGTCGAACTACCCTATCCGGACTTTCCAAGTGGTTATCACTTATCGAGTGGATAAAGTCCGCGGTTTTGGTTGTACACCATTAGTCCTTACGACTTGAAACATCATGGAGACTCTATATGCTAGTACTGTGCTTTGACTCGTTTACCGACTCTGAGGGGGTCATCAGGTGTCGAGATTGGGTACAGTTACGACACATATAGGAGTCAATGCATTGTTGTCAAGGATTCACCACATACTTGCGAGTGTGGATATCCTATGCGATCTGAGGAGATATTAGTGTGACAAATCTCTGGCCAGAGTACTTGATGTGATTTAAGAAATGGTTTCTTAGTAGCACATGCGATGTCACTAATTTGATCTTCAAGATGCATTGCATAGTTATCGAATCTTGAGCGACTCTCGATATACCAATGGTTGTTGATTCGATCGGGATATATGGATGAAGGGACCGTACTGTACGCTAACCAAAATCTACTGGTTCTTGTAGGCACTATCAGTGATACCTAGGGAATCATGGGGCGATGTTGCTAGGCGCTTTACCATGATTCGTTGGGCAAGTCGGAAAGTGTTGTTCCGAGTCACAAGGAGTTGTGAGCCCACGGCTAGCTGTATCCCTGAACCATTGAGGGTCACACAGTGTAATGGAGTTTTAATCCCCGTTGAGATAGTTAAATTTAAAGAGTTAAATTTAATGAACTAAGGAGTTGGACTTCTTAAATAAGAGTAAGGGAGTAGGATTTCCTAAAATGACATAGGGATGGACATTTTTGGAAACCACTGAATTCGGATTCAGGAAAATTTATTTTGACTTTAAAACGTGCAGAAATGGTTTCTGTGCACATTGGTGAAATCGTTTCATCAATCGGAGTCACGATGAATTTTATATTAATTTCTGAACGAGCGGGCTTTGCTTGTCGGGCCCCAGCTTATGACTAATGGGCCCTAAGGTGTTAGTGGCCTGCATTATAAATAAGTTATTTCAGTACAGAAATTACACACAATAGGTCATAATTTTGAGAGCAAAAATCGAAAACCCTATCCTCTCTCTCAAACATATTTCGGCCGCCCCCTCCTTGCTCTGCCCGAGAAATTCCGGTCTGTGATTTTGAATCGCAGTAAGGAATAACGAATCAAATTCGTATATTCTCTTCGCAGAAAACTTCTGATAGATTTTCTAGTGCAATCTATCAGAGGGATTAAACCTCTGTTCGTGGACCTGATTGAAGGCGTTCATCGGTTCCAGGGAGAGACAACAAGAGCAGAATTGTTCTGTTGGTGTCCATTAATCTCGTTGCGAGATTTGAGGTAAAATTTATTTAATTGTTATTTAAATTTTACACACACGTAATTCAATCGATGAACGGTTGATACCCATACCATGGAAACGTTCCATGAAAAATTTTTAAACTTCCGCTGCACCGGGTATCAATCGTAATTGGTCTGGGAACTCGCCAGTTTTCCAACAGTGGTATCAGAGCCAGGTTGCTCAGATCAAACGATTAAATTAATCAATTGTACAAAATTTTTGAGTCTCGGTTTTTGAAACAAAATAAATATTTTTAAATAAAAAAAAAAAAAAAAATTTTCGGGGCAAAACCCGGGCAGCGATTGGATCGCTGCCCGGTGGGGCAGCAATTGTTGCTGCCCCGGGCGGCGCACGGCGCCGCCCAAAGGGGGCGCACGGCGCCGCCCAAGGCGGCGACCGTCGCCGCCCAGGGCAGCGCTGTGCGCTGCCCAGCGCAGCGCTGGGCGCTGCGCAGGGCAGCGCTCGGCGCTGCCCAGGGGCAGCGCTCAGCGCCGCCCAGGGCAGCGCTGGCGCCGCCCAGGGGCGGCGCCAGGCGCTGCCCTAAGGGGGCAGCCGGGCTGCCCCCGGCCCGCGCCCCGGGTGCGGGCCGGCCCGGGAGTGTCCCGGGCGGCCCGCGGGAAAAATTATATTTTTATTAAAAATTAATTTTAATATGTTAAAATTTTATTTTTGGTCCGGTCAAAAATTGTTTTTGATTGGTTCACGAGATTTCGGATCGAATTGTTCGAGTCCGTAAATTTTAAAATTGATTTTGGATAAATTTGAATTTTTGGAAAATTTTAACGTTTTATCCGTAAATTGAATTTTGAAATCAATTATTTTGGTACAATTGATGATAAGATATGATCTTATGATATATTGAGTAAAATATGATTTTATTTGTAAAATTGGATTTTATAGATAAAATATGATTTTATTTGATATAGAGATAAAATATGATTTTATATGTGAAATGAGATTTTATATATAAAATATGATTTTATCTTGTTTAAATTTGAATTGCCACTGCATGTTATCCAATAAATTAATTTTGAATTAAATGTTATTGGATATGGATGATCGATTGCCATGACCAATTTTGTAGGTGTATGTTAGGAATTTACATTTTGTTTTTATTGTTGTTGGTTTTATTAATGGGCCTGGTTTATGGCCCGATATGAATGTCATATGTAATAAAAGTGGGCTTGGTTTATAGCCCGTTCCCACCCCTAAAAATGTATCCCCTACTTGTCATTGTTATTTATTGTAAATACATTAGATTTAGTGGGAGATCAAGATTTGAAGACGGTGGGCCCAGCAGACAATAAAGACTGAAGAAATGTAAATTGGAAGCACATGTAATAGGATTGCATTGCATACTGCATATCACCTAGGATTGGACTAAGACCCGTGATTGGCAACCACGGGTCAATTAGAAATGGAATCGATCATCCTATATAATATTTGATATTATGATTGTATGCATGTTTAGACATAATTGCGTGAATCCGGCAAGCATGCAATAAATTAAATATGATGAGACAAATATTTTTATAATTATAAAATCCCTCATTTTAAATATGATTTAAAATTTATATCAAGATAAATAAAGGAAATTTAAATATTGTTTAAATGTTCCTACCTTCCATCAACGGTCAATGTATGTGATGCTACCCGCGGATACGGTCCGGCTCATATTATTGGGGGGGCCCGTCCGTCGGAAAGCTGTACATTGGATCGACAAATGTTGTAAGTTGGGTGGAACTCCCATGGGATCGGCTCATATTATTGGGGGATCCACATGGCGACCGTCCATCACAACTTAATATTGATGGGTCATCTTGACATGTCACTTTAAACGGCGTCATATTATTGGGCCCTTATTGGACATGAGGTAAACACATGGGGGTTGCTTTGGAAGCAATTGGGCTCTACCTTTTGAGAATTATGGTTGGCTGATATTATTCGGGACCATAAGTTTGTCAATTGGACTCCATGTTCTCACTAAGGAAAAAGTTTCCCGTTTTCACTAGAGGGTGGTGAAATCGTTAAAATAGTGGGAGTGAGATTCATAAAATAAAATTCGCCAATTTTATGTCTTAGTAAATTATTTAAACAATCATCGATAATTGTCTGTTTTATCTCAGTAATCCACATGTTTCTGTTCTCCAACAAAACAAACTTATTGACGCAAACAATACAGAATGATTCCATAAGTTAAGATTGTCCTAAGTTCGGAAAAAGATTTTCTAAGTGTTAGAAAAGGCTTCTCCGAAAACAGCCCCGGCTGATGTAACTGCCGAAAGGTTGGCCGAATTAGAGAAATGGTTGGACCATGATCTCAAGGCCAAATGTTACATGCAAAATTGGACAAGTCTAAACAAGTTTGCCATCACTGCAAGAAACCCGGTAATTGGAAACGTAACTGCAAGGAATACCCCAAGCAGTTGCGAACTGCAAAGGGTATGTTTTACATTGAAATAAATGTTTTTCTTAATACTACTTCTTGGGTATTGGATACCAGATGTAGATCTCATATTTGCAATGAGTTGCAAATGATAACAAGAAGTAATAGGATAAGGATGGGTGAGACCCAGTCAAGGCTCGGGAATGGTTCCAGAGTTAAATCCATAGCTATGGGAAATATTTATTTTTTGCAGAACGGTTTTAAGTTACTTTTGATAGATGTTTTATTTGTTCCAGATTTAATTAAAACATTATTTCTGTTTCTATGCTAGATAGAGATGGTTATTCTTGCAATTTTGTGAATGAGATTTGCAATATTTACAAGAATGAATGTTTAATTGGAAATGGACAATTTGAAAACGATCTATACAACTTAAAACTAAAAGACGTTCCAATGAATTATGTTGATAAACCGGCTACAACAAACAAAAGGAAAAACGATAGTCAAAACCCGGCAAACCTATGGCACGCTAGGCTAGGTCATATTTTCTCAAGAAGGATGAACAAGCTAGTGGGAGAGGGCATGTTTGATATGTCTGATATTAACTCTCTACCTACTTGTGAATCTTGTCTAAAAGGAAAAATGACTAAATCTCCTTTTTAAGGGGAAACCTGAGCGTAGACAAAATCTGTTGGATTTGATCCATATAGATGTTTGTGGTCCATTTAGAGTAGAGACTCAACATGGCCACACCTACTTCATTACCTTTACTGATGATTATTCAAGGTATGGGTATTTATATTTAATGAAATATAAGTCTGAAGCATTTGAAAAGTTCAAAGAATTCAGGGCTGAAGTAGAAAACAAGCTAGGTAAAAGTATTAAAGCACTTCGATCGGATCGAGGTGGAGAATACTTGAGTACCGAGTTTTTGGACTATCTGAAAGAGAATGGGATTCTCTCTCAGTGGACTCCTCCTATGACACCACAGCTTAATGGTGTATCGGAGCGTCGTAATCGAACTTTGTTGGACATGGTTCGATCTATGATGAGCTTCACTGAGCTTCCACCTTCGTTTTGGGGCTATGCGCTTGAAACGGCGGTATTGTTGTTGAACAACGTCCACACTAAAGCAGTGGACAAAACACCATACGAGTTATGGAATGGCAAAGCTCCTAAGTATTCGTACTTGAGGATTTGGGGATGTCCTGCTTACGTGAAGCGGACAGTGGGAGATAAGTTGGATAGTCGATCCAGCTTATGTTATTTTGTAGGGTATCCGAAGAATTCAATCGGATATTATTTCTATTATCCTGCTGAAACAAAGGTGTTTGTTTCTAGGAATGCCACCTTCTTGGAGAAGGAGTTCTTATTGGATAAGAAAGGCGAGATGATGGAACTCGAAGAAGTTCGAGAAGAACCCGAAATACAAAATAACGATCCTACACCTCAGGAACCATTGCTGGACACGCCTGAACCTAGAAGATCCGAGAGGACTTCTAGACCTCCTATTCGATATGGTCTTCTTCTTGAAGGGGATCAAGATGAACCCGACATTGGATGTGATCCAAGAAACTTCAAGGAAGCAATTTCTGATGCGGATTCGAATTTATGGCTTGAAGCTATGCAGTCAGAATTGGATTCGATGCATACAAACCAAGTTTGGTCTTTGGTAGATCCTCCCGATGGAATTGTTCCAATAGGGTGTAAATGGATCTACAAAAGAAAGCTTGGGCCTGATGGTAAGGTATTGACCTACAAGGCGCGATTGGTGGCGAAAGGTTATACTCAAAGGCAAGGAGTTGACTATGATGAAACCTTTTCACCAGTTGCTATGTTCAAGTCCATAAGAATCCTTATTGCCATAGCTGCATGGTATGACTATGAGATATGGCAAATGGATGTGAAGACTGCTTTTCTTAATGGAGACATTAAGGAAGAAATCTATATGAAGCAGCCTGAGGGGTTCACATCCATGGGAAGCGAGCATAAGGTATGCAAGCTTCAGAGATCAATTTATGGTCTAAAACAAGCATCAAGAAGTTGGAACCAGAAATTTGATGAAACAATTAAAGATTTTGGTTTCATCAAGAACCCGGAGGAACCTTGCGTGTACAAGAAAGTAGTTAAGGATGCGGTGACATTCTTAGTACTTTATGTTGATGACATCCTACTCATTGGGAATGATGTAGGGATGTTGCAGTCAACGAAGATATGGTTATCAGGTAGATTTTCGATGAAGGATTTGGGTGAGGCATCCTACATTCTAGGGATTCAGATCTATAGAGATAGATCTAAGAGAATGATAGGACTCACTCAATCAACCTACATCGATACCATATTGAAACGGTTTTCAATGGATGGGTCCAAAAGAGGACATCTACCCATGTGTCATGGAGTTTCTCTATCCAAGTCTATGTGTCCCAAGACTGATGAAGAGATAGAGAATATGACACATGTACCATATGCGTCAGCTATAGGTAGTATCATGTATGGGATGATATCTACCAGACCGGATGTAGCATTTGCTCTGAGTGTCACGAGCAGATATCAGTCTAATCCTGGTCAAATGCATTGGAAAGCCGTGAAGGACATTCTTAAGTACTTGCGAAGGACTAAGAATATGTTCATGGTTTATGGAGGACGAGAACTCAAACTGGAAGGCTATACCGACTCTAGCTTCCAAAGTGATGTGGATGACTCGAAGTCTACCTCTGGATTTGTGTTCATGCTCAATGGCGGTGCTGTCTCTTGGAAGAGTTCCAAGCAGGACACCACAGCGGATTCCACCACTGAGGCTGAATACATTGCAGCATCAGCTGCTGCTAAAGAGGCCGTTTGGATGAGGAATTTCGTCCAAGAGTTGGGCGTCATTCCTAAATTTGTTGGTCCAGTCCCGGTGTACTGCGACAACACGGGTGCCGTTGCTCAAGCAAAGGAACCAAGGTCTCATCAAAGATCCAAACACGTACTGAGGAAATACCACATCATTCGGGAGATTGTGGAAAGAGGAGACATCACTGTCGAACGAGTGGCCTCTGCAGACAATATCGCTGATCCGCTTACTAAGCCCTTGCCAGGACCATTGTTTGACAAACATCGCGAAGCAATGGGTCTACGTAGTATGACTAGTTGGCTATAGGGCAAGTGGGAGATTGTAAGAGTGGGTGCCCAGTGAGCCAACTGTGTGGCTATGGGCTTTGATGACTCTTTGTATAAACAATCTTTTGTTTAATATTATTTACACTTTTATGGCAATGACTTTATATTACTTCATATTGTTATATTGTGATATACTATTGTTGTTTTGATAAAGACCTTGAATATACTATAGTGTATGTAAGATGTGGTAGAACATGGAGATGTCTATCATGAAATACATCTTATAGTCACTGTATATTCTAAAACCGTTCCTAGTCGATTGAGCCGTCCGATAATAAGGATAAGGATCGCTCGAGTTTGAGACTAGCATTTGCGATGCGGAGTACCACGTTTCATTGGTAGGGAACATGGAGATGTTCGAAGCATGCAAATGGATATTCATAGGATGAATAGTCGAACTACCCTATCCGGACTTTCCAAGTGGTTATCACTTATCGAGTGGATAAAGTCCGCGGTTTTGGTTGTACACCATTAGTCCTTACGACTTGAAACATCATGGAGACTCTATATGCTAGTACTGTGCTTTGACTCGTTTACCGACTCTGAGGGGGTCATCAGGTGTCGAGATTGGGTACAGTTACGACACATATAGGAGTCAATGCATTGTTGTCAAGGATTCACCACATACTTGCGAGTGTGGATATCCTATGCGATCTGAGGAGATATTAGTGTGACAAATCTCTGGCCAGAGTACTTGATGTGATTTAAGAAATGGTTTCTTAGTAGCACATGCGATGTCACTAATTTGATCTTCAAGATGCATTGCATAGTTATCGAATCTTGAGCGACTCTCGATATACCAATGGTTGTTGATTCGATCGGGATATATGGATGAAGGGACCGTACTGTACGCTAACCAAAATCTACTGGTTCTTGTAGGCACTATCAGTGATACCTAGGGAATCATGGGGCGATGTTGCTAGGCGCTTTACCATGATTCGTTGGGCAAGTCGGAAAGTGTTGTTCCGAGTCACAAGGAGTTGTGAGCCCACGGCTAGCTGTATCCCTGAACCATTGAGGGTCACACAGTGTAATGGAGTTTTAATCCCCGTTGAGATAGTTAAATTTAAAGAGTTAAATTTAATGAACTAAGGAGTTGGACTTCTTAAATAAGAGTAAGGGAGTAGGATTTCCTAAAATGACATAGGGATGGACATTTTTGGAAACCACTGAATTCGGATTCAGGAAAATTTATTTTGACTTTAAAACGTGCAGAAATGGTTTCTGTGCACATTGGTGAAATCGTTTCATCAATCGGAGTCACGATGAATTTTATATTAATTTCTGAACGAGCGGGCTTTGCTTGTCGGGCCCCAGCTTATGACTAATGGGCCCTAAGGTGTTAGTGGCCTGCATTATAAATAAGTTATTTCAGTACAGAAATTACACACAATAGGTCATAATTTTGAGAGCAAAAATCGAAAACCCTATCCTCTCTCTCAAACATATTTCGGCCGCCCCCTCCTTGCTCTGCCCGAGAAATTCCGGTCTGTGATTTTGAATCGCAGTAAGGAATAACGAATCAAATTCGTATATTCTCTTCGCAGAAAACTTCTGATAGATTTTCTAGTGCAATCTATCAGAGGGATTAAACCTCTGTTCGTGGACCTGATTGAAGGCGTTCATCGGTTCCAGGGAGAGACAACAAGAGCAGAATTGTTCTGTTGGTGTCCATTAATCTCGTTGCGAGATTTGAGGTAAAATTTATTTAATTGTTATTTAAATTTTACACACACGTAATTCAATCGATGAACGGTTGATACCCATACCATGGAAACGTTCCATGAAAAATTTTTAAACTTCCGCTGCACCGGGTATCAATCGTAATTGGTCTGGGAACTCGCCAGTTTTCCAACAGTGGTATCAGAGCCAGGTTGCTCAGATCAAACGATTAAATTAATCAATTGTACAAAATTTTTGAGTCTCGGTTTTTGAAACAAAATAAATATTTTTAAATAAAAAAAAAAAAAAAATTTTCGGGGCAAAACCCGGGCAGCGATTGGATCGCTGCCCGGTGGGGCAGCAATTGTTGCTGCCCCGGGCGGCGCACGGCGCCGCCCAAAGGGGGCGCACGGCGCCGCCCAAGGCGGCGACCGTCGCCGCCCAGGGCAGCGCTGTGCGCTGCCCAGCGCAGCGCTGGGCGCTGCGCAGGGCAGCGCTCGGCGCTGCCCAGGGGCAGCGCTCAGCGCCGCCCAGGGCAGCGCTGGCGCCGCCCAGGGGCGGCGCCAGGCGCTGCCCTAAGGGGGCAGCCGGGCTGCCCCCGGCCCGCGCCCCGGGTGCGGGCCGGCCCGGGAGTGTCCCGGGCGGCCCGCGGGAAAAATTATATTTTTATTAAAAATTAATTTTAATATGTTAAAATTTTATTTTTGGTCCGGTCAAAAATTGTTTTTGATTGGTTCACGAGATTTCGGATCGAATTGTTCGAGTCCGTAAATTTTAAAATTGATTTTGGATAAATTTGAATTTTTGGAAAATTTTAACGTTTTATCCGTAAATTGAATTTTGAAATCAATTATTTTGGTACAATTGATGATAAGATATGATCTTATGATATATTGAGTAAAATATGATTTTATTTGTAAAATTGGATTTTATAGATAAAATATGATTTTATTTGATATAGAGATAAAATATGATTTTATATGTGAAATGAGATTTTATATATAAAATATGATTTTATCTTGTTTAAATTTGAATTGCCACTGCATGTTATCCAATAAATTAATTTTGAATTAAATGTTATTGGATATGGATGATCGATTGCCATGACCAATTTTGTAGGTGTATGTTAGGAATTTACATTTTGTTTTTATTGTTGTTGGTTTTATTAATGGGCCTGGTTTATGGCCCGATATGAATGTCATATGTAATAAAAGTGGGCTTGGTTTATAGCCCGTTCCCACCCCTAAAAATGTATCCCCTACTTGTCATTGTTATTTATTGTAAATACATTAGATTTAGTGGGAGATCAAGATTTGAAGACGGTGGGCCCAGCAGACAATAAAGACTGAAGAAATGTAAATTGGAAGCACATGTAATAGGATTGCATTGCATACTGCATATCACCTAGGATTGGACTAAGACCCGTGATTGGCAACCACGGGTCAATTAGAAATGGAATCGATCATCCTATATAATATTTGATATTATGATTGTATGCATGTTTAGACATAATTGCGTGAATCCGGCAAGCATGCAATAAATTAAATATGATGAGACAAATATTTTTATAATTATAAAATCCCTCATTTTAAATATGATTTAAAATTTATATCAAGATAAATAAAGGAAATTTAAATATTGTTTAAATGTTCCTACCTTCCATCAACGGTCAATGTATGTGATGCTACCCGCGGATACGGTCCGGCTCATATTATTGGGGGGGCCCGTCCGTCGGAAAGCTGTACATTGGATCGACAAATGTTGTAAGTTGGGTGGAACTCCCATGGGATCGGCTCATATTATTGGGGGATCCACATGGCGACCGTCCATCACAACTTAATATTGATGGGTCATCTTGACATGTCACTTTAAACGGCGTCATATTATTGGGCCCTTATTGGACATGAGGTAAACACATGGGGGTTGCTTTGGAAGCAATTGGGCTCTACCTTTTGAGAATTATGGTTGGCTGATATTATTCGGGACCATAAGTTTGTCAATTGGACTCCATGTTCTCACTAAGGAAAAAGTTTCCCGTTTTCACTAGAGGGTGGTGAAATCGTTAAAATAGTGGGAGTGAGATTCATAAAATAAAATTCGCCAATTTTATGTCTTAGTAAATTATTTAAACAATCATCGATAATTGTCTGTTTTATCTCAGTAATCCACATGTTTCTGTTCTCCAACAAAACAAACTTATTGACGCAAACAATACAGAATGATTCCATAAGTTAAGATTGTCCTAAGTTCGGAAAAAGATTTTCTAAGTGTTAGAAAAGGCTTCTCCGAAAACAGCCCCGGCTGATGTAACTGCCGAAAGGTTGGCCGAATTAGAGAAATGGTTGGACCATGATCTCAAGGCCAAATGTTACATGCAAAATTGGACAAGTCTAAACAAGTTTGCCATCACTGCAAGAAACCCGGTAATTGGAAACGTAACTGCAAGGAATACCCCAAGCAGTTGCGAACTGCAAAGGGTATGTTTTACATTGAAATAAATGTTTTTCTTAATACTACTTCTTGGGTATTGGATACCAGATGTAGATCTCATATTTGCAATGAGTTGCAAATGATAACAAGAAGTAATAGGATAAGGATGGGTGAGACCCAGTCAAGGCTCGGGAATGGTTCCAGAGTTAAATCCATAGCTATGGGAAATATTTATTTTTTGCAGAACGGTTTTAAGTTACTTTTGATAGATGTTTTATTTGTTCCAGATTTAATTAAAACATTATTTCTGTTTCTATGCTAGATAGAGATGGTTATTCTTGCAATTTTGTGAATGAGATTTGCAATATTTACAAGAATGAATGTTTAATTGGAAATGGACAATTTGAAAACGATCTATACAACTTAAAACTAAAAGACGTTCCAATGAATTATGTTGATAAACCGGCTACAACAAACAAAAGGAAAAACGATAGTCAAAACCCGGCAAACCTATGGCACGCTAGGCTAGGTCATATTTTCTCAAGAAGGATGAACAAGCTAGTGGGAGAGGGCATGTTTGATATGTCTGATATTAACTCTCTACCTACTTGTGAATCTTGTCTAAAAGGAAAAATGACTAAATCTCCTTTTTAAGGGGAAACCTGAGCGTAGACAAAATCTGTTGGATTTGATCCATATAGATGTTTGTGGTCCATTTAGAGTAGAGACTCAACATGGCCACACCTACTTCATTACCTTTACTGATGATTATTCAAGGTATGGGTATTTATATTTAATGAAATATAAGTCTGAAGCATTTGAAAAGTTCAAAGAATTCAGGGCTGAAGTAGAAAACAAGCTAGGTAAAAGTATTAAAGCACTTCGATCGGATCGAGGTGGAGAATACTTGAGTACCGAGTTTTTGGACTATCTGAAAGAGAATGGGATTCTCTCTCAGTGGACTCCTCCTATGACACCACAGCTTAATGGTGTATCGGAGCGTCGTAATCGAACTTTGTTGGACATGGTTCGATCTATGATGAGCTTCACTGAGCTTCCACCTTCGTTTTGGGGCTATGCGCTTGAAACGGCGGTATTGTTGTTGAACAACGTCCACACTAAAGCAGTGGACAAAACACCATACGAGTTATGGAATGGCAAAGCTCCTAAGTATTCGTACTTGAGGATTTGGGGATGTCCTGCTTACGTGAAGCGGACAGTGGGAGATAAGTTGGATAGTCGATCCAGCTTATGTTATTTTGTAGGGTATCCGAAGAATTCAATCGGATATTATTTCTATTATCCTGCTGAAACAAAGGTGTTTGTTTCTAGGAATGCCACCTTCTTGGAGAAGGAGTTCTTATTGGATAAGAAAGGCGAGATGATGGAACTCGAAGAAGTTCGAGAAGAACCCGAAATACAAAATAACGATCCTACACCTCAGGAACCATTGCTGGACACGCCTGAACCTAGAAGATCCGAGAGGACTTCTAGACCTCCTATTCGATATGGTCTTCTTCTTGAAGGGGATCAAGATGAACCCGACATTGGATGTGATCCAAGAAACTTCAAGGAAGCAATTTCTGATGCGGATTCGAATTTATGGCTTGAAGCTATGCAGTCAGAATTGGATTCGATGCATACAAACCAAGTTTGGTCTTTGGTAGATCCTCCCGATGGAATTGTTCCAATAGGGTGTAAATGGATCTACAAAAGAAAGCTTGGGCCTGATGGTAAGGTATTGACCTACAAGGCGCGATTGGTGGCGAAAGGTTATACTCAAAGGCAAGGAGTTGACTATGATGAAACCTTTTCACCAGTTGCTATGTTCAAGTCCATAAGAATCCTTATTGCCATAGCTGCATGGTATGACTATGAGATATGGCAAATGGATGTGAAGACTGCTTTTCTTAATGGAGACATTAAGGAAGAAATCTATATGAAGCAGCCTGAGGGGTTCACATCCATGGGAAGCGAGCATAAGGTATGCAAGCTTCAGAGATCAATTTATGGTCTAAAACAAGCATCAAGAAGTTGGAACCAGAAATTTGATGAAACAATTAAAGATTTTGGTTTCATCAAGAACCCGGAGGAACCTTGCGTGTACAAGAAAGTAGTTAAGGATGCGGTGACATTCTTAGTACTTTATGTTGATGACATCCTACTCATTGGGAATGATGTAGGGATGTTGCAGTCAACGAAGATATGGTTATCAGGTAGATTTTCGATGAAGGATTTGGGTGAGGCATCCTACATTCTAGGGATTCAGATCTATAGAGATAGATCTAAGAGAATGATAGGACTCACTCAATCAACCTACATCGATACCATATTGAAACGGTTTTCAATGGATGGGTCCAAAAGAGGACATCTACCCATGTGTCATGGAGTTTCTCTATCCAAGTCTATGTGTCCCAAGACTGATGAAGAGATAGAGAATATGACACATGTACCATATGCGTCAGCTATAGGTAGTATCATGTATGGGATGATATCTACCAGACCGGATGTAGCATTTGCTCTGAGTGTCACGAGCAGATATCAGTCTAATCCTGGTCAAATGCATTGGAAAGCCGTGAAGGACATTCTTAAGTACTTGCGAAGGACTAAGAATATGTTCATGGTTTATGGAGGACGAGAACTCAAACTGGAAGGCTATACCGACTCTAGCTTCCAAAGTGATGTGGATGACTCGAAGTCTACCTCTGGATTTGTGTTCATGCTCAATGGCGGTGCTGTCTCTTGGAAGAGTTCCAAGCAGGACACCACAGCGGATTCCACCACTGAGGCTGAATACATTGCAGCATCAGCTGCTGCTAAAGAGGCCGTTTGGATGAGGAATTTCGTCCAAGAGTTGGGCGTCATTCCTAAATTTGTTGGTCCAGTCCCGGTGTACTGCGACAACACGGGTGCCGTTGCTCAAGCAAAGGAACCAAGGTCTCATCAAAGATCCAAACACGTACTGAGGAAATACCACATCATTCGGGAGATTGTGGAAAGAGGAGACATCACTGTCGAACGAGTGGCCTCTGCAGACAATATCGCTGATCCGCTTACTAAGCCCTTGCCAGGACCATTGTTTGACAAACATCGCGAAGCAATGGGTCTACGTAGTATGACTAGTTGGCTATAGGGCAAGTGGGAGATTGTAAGAGTGGGTGCCCAGTGAGCCAACTGTGTGGCTATGGGCTTTGATGACTCTTTGTATAAACAATCTTTTGTTTAATATTATTTACACTTTTATGGCAATGACTTTATATTACTTCATATTGTTATATTGTGATATACTATTGTTGTTTTGATAAAGACCTTGAATATACTATAGTGTATGTAAGATGTGGTAGAACATGGAGATGTCTATCATGAAATACATCTTATAGTCACTGTATATTCTAAAACCGTTCCTAGTCGATTGAGCCGTCCGATAATAAGGATAAGGATCGCTCGAGTTTGAGACTAGCATTTGCGATGCGGAGTACCACGTTTCATTGGTAGGGAACATGGAGATGTTCGAAGCATGCAAATGGATATTCATAGGATGAATAGTCGAACTACCCTATCCGGACTTTCCAAGTGGTTATCACTTATCGAGTGGATAAAGTCCGCGGTTTTGGTTGTACACCATTAGTCCTTACGACTTGAAACATCATGGAGACTCTATATGCTAGTACTGTGCTTTGACTCGTTTACCGACTCTGAGGGGGTCATCAGGTGTCGAGATTGGGTACAGTTACGACACATATAGGAGTCAATGCATTGTTGTCAAGGATTCACCACATACTTGCGAGTGTGGATATCCTATGCGATCTGAGGAGATATTAGTGTGACAAATCTCTGGCCAGAGTACTTGATGTGATTTAAGAAATGGTTTCTTAGTAGCACATGCGATGTCACTAATTTGATCTTCAAGATGCATTGCATAGTTATCGAATCTTGAGCGACTCTCGATATACCAATGGTTGTTGATTCGATCGGGATATATGGATGAAGGGACCGTACTGTACGCTAACCAAAATCTACTGGTTCTTGTAGGCACTATCAGTGATACCTAGGGAATCATGGGGCGATGTTGCTAGGCGCTTTACCATGATTCGTTGGGCAAGTCGGAAAGTGTTGTTCCGAGTCACAAGGAGTTGTGAGCCCACGGCTAGCTGTATCCCTGAACCATTGAGGGTCACACAGTGTAATGGAGTTTTAATCCCCGTTGAGATAGTTAAATTTAAAGAGTTAAATTTAATGAACTAAGGAGTTGGACTTCTTAAATAAGAGTAAGGGAGTAGGATTTCCTAAAATGACATAGGGATGGACATTTTTGGAAACCACTGAATTCGGATTCAGGAAAATTTATTTTGACTTTAAAACGTGCAGAAATGGTTTCTGTGCACATTGGTGAAATCGTTTCATCAATCGGAGTCACGATGAATTTTATATTAATTTCTGAACGAGCGGGCTTTGCTTGTCGGGCCCCAGCTTATGACTAATGGGCCCTAAGGTGTTAGTGGCCTGCATTATAAATAAGTTATTTCAGTACAGAAATTACACACAATAGGTCATAATTTTGAGAGCAAAAATCGAAAACCCTATCCTCTCTCTCAAACATATTTCGGCCGCCCCCTCCTTGCTCTGCCCGAGAAATTCCGGTCTGTGATTTTGAATCGCAGTAAGGAATAACGAATCAAATTCGTATATTCTCTTCGCAGAAAACTTCTGATAGATTTTCTAGTGCAATCTATCAGAGGGATTAAACCTCTGTTCGTGGACCTGATTGAAGGCGTTCATCGGTTCCAGGGAGAGACAACAAGAGCAGAATTGTTCTGTTGGTGTCCATTAATCTCGTTGCGAGATTTGAGGTAAAATTTATTTAATTGTTATTTAAATTTTACACACACGTAATTCAATCGATGAACGGTTGATACCCATACCATGGAAACGTTCCATGAAAAATTTTTAAACTTCCGCTGCACCGGGTATCAATCGTAATTGGTCTGGGAACTCGCCAGTTTTTTCCAACACAATCACCATCCCGGTCGTCCTTGTGTGAGCCATTTGCATGATTATCGTTCAAATATTTACATTTACGTCATATTTACATATGCATGCTAAGTCTCATATTCATGAATGAAAGAAAGTATTTTACGAACGAAGTGAGATGATTGTGACTACATTTATTCATGTGTATGTGTGGGGCTGGGAGACGTTTTGGCCTCCCCTACCAAATCACTATGGGTTTCCTTACCTTAGCATGTGTTCGTGTGGGGCTGAGAGATATCTTTGTCTCCCTTACCAAATACAGGGCAAGATTGGGTTGGGTGTTATCCTGACCTCCTTGTGGAATAGTGCACTGCAGCCATGATCATGATCGAAATCACAGAGTCACAATTCAAGGATCTAAGTTCAAATATTTATGTCTATGTTTTAGTACGTTTATTCAGTTAAACTTATTATATTCGACTTAGCCATGCATATGATGTTGGAACACGGTCGTTCTCCGGATCGAAAAAGAAAGTGATACCCGGTGCAGCGGAAGTTTTAAAATTTTATATGGAACGATTCCATATGGGTATCAAATTCCTACGATTAAAATTGATAATATAAAATTTAAACAATGTAAATTTTACCTTAAAATCTCGAAGCGAGATTATGGACACCAACAGATTAAACTGCTCTTGTTGTATATCCCAGGAACTGATGAACGAACGTTTCTTCAATCAGGTCCACGAACAGAAATTTAATCCCTCTGACAGACTGCACTAGAAAGTCTATCAGAAGTTTCTACGAAGAGAAATAACAGATTTGATCTGTTAAACCAGACTGCAAATTCGAAATTCACAGGCTGGAATTTTCGAACAGAGAGAGGAGAGGGGGCGGCCACACCTAGAGAGAACAGCTAGGGTTTTCGAAAATTTTGTGACCTCTGTTGTTTAATTTCTGTACTGCAATAACTTATTTATAATGTGGGCTGCTAACAGCTTAGGACCCATTAGTCATAAGTTCAAGCCTGACAAGCAAAGCCCGCATGTTCAGAAATTAATATAAAATTCATCGTGACTCAGATTGATAAACCAATTTCACCAATGTACACAGAAACCATTTCTGCATCTTTTAAAGTCAAGATAAATTTTCTGAATCCGAATTCAGTTATTTCCAAAAATGTCCATCACTATGTCATTTTAGGAAATCTTACTCCCTCTACTTTTAAATAAGAAGTCTCACTTCTTTATTCACTAAATTTAACTCTTTAAATTTAATTATCTCAACGGGAATTAGAAATCCATTACTTGTGTGACCCTCAATGGTTCAGGGATACATCTAGTCGTGGGCTCACAACTCCTTGTGACTCGGAACAACAATTTCCGACTTGCCCATCGAATCATGGTAAGAGCACCTAGCAACATCGCCCCATGATTCCCTAGGTATCACTGATAGTGCCTGCAAGAACCAATAGATTTTGGTTAGCGTACAGTACGGTCCCTTCATCCATATATCCCGATCGAATCAACAACCATTGGTAAATCGAGAGTCGTTCGAGATTCGATAACTATGCAATACATCTTGAAGATCAAATAGTGACATCGCATGTGCTACTAGGAAACCAAGTAACCTAAAACACATCATGTACTCTGGCCAGAGATTCGTCACACTAATATCTCCTCAGATTGCATAGGATATCCACACTCGCAAGTATGTGGTGAATCCTTGACAACAAAGCATCGACTCCTATATGTGTCGTAACTGTACCCAATCTCGACACCTGATGACCCCAATAGAGTCGGTAAACGAGTCAAAGTAAAGTACTAGCATATAGAGTCTCAATGATGTTTCAAGTAGTAAGGACTAATGGTGTACAACCAAAACCGCGTACTTTATCCACTCGATAAGTGATAACCACTTGGAAAGTCCAGATAGGGTAGTTCAATCATTCATCATATGAATATCCATTTGCATGCTTTGAACATCTCTATGTTCCATACCAATGAAACATGGTACTCGGCATCGCAAACGCTAGTCTCAATCTCGAGCGATCCTTATCCTTATTAACGGACGGCTCAATTGACTAGGAACTGTTTAGAATATACAATGACTTTAAGATGTGTTTCATGATAGCCATCCCCATGTGCTACCACATCTTACATACACTATAGTATATTCAAGGTCTTCATCTAAACATCTTATAGTATGTCACAACATAATAATATGATAAAAGATAAAGTAAATGCCATTATAAAAATGTAAATTATATTAAACAAAAGATTGTTTATACATAGAGTCATAAAAGCCCTTAGCCACAAGTTGGCTCACCGGGCACCCACTCTTTCAATCTCTCACTTGCCCTAAATCCAACTAGTCATACTACGTAGTCCCATTGCTTCGCGATGTTTGTCAAATAATGATCCTGGCAAGGGCTTAGTAAGTGGATCAGCGATATTGTCTGCAGAGGCCACTCTCTCGACAGTGATGTCTCCTCTTTCCACGATCTCCCGGATGATGTGGTATTTCCTCAGTACGTGTTTGGATCTTTGATGAGACCTTGGTTCCTTTGCCTGAGCAACGGCACCCGTGTTGTCACAGTACACCGGGACTGGACCAACAGCTTCAGGAATAACGCCCAACTCTTGGACGAAATTCCTCATCCAAACGGCCTATTTAGCAGCAGCTGATGCCGCAATGTACTCTGCCTCAGTGGTGGAATCCGCTGTGGTGTCCTACTTGGAACTCTTCCAAGAGACAGCACCCCCATTGAGCATGAACACAAATCCAGAGGTTGATTTCGAGTCATCCATGTCACTTTGGAAGCTAGAGTCGGTATAGCCTTCCAATTTCAGTTCTCTTCCTCCATAAACCATGAATACATTCTTAGTTCTTCTCAAGTACTTAATAATATCCTTCACGGCTTTCCAATGCATTTGACCGGGATTGGCTTGATATCTGCTCGTGACACTCAGAGCAAATGCCACATCCGGTCTGGTGGATATCATCCCATACATGATACTCCCTATGGCTGACGCATATGGTATGTGTGTCATTTTCTCTATCTCTTCGTCAGTCTTGGGACACATAGACTTGGATAGAGAGACTCCATGACACATAGGTAGATGTCCTCTCTTGGACTCATCCATTGAAAACCTTTTCAATATAGTGTCGATGTAGGTAGCTTAAGTAAGTCCTATCATTCTCTTAGATCTATCTCTATAGATCTGTATCCCTAGAATATAGGATGCCTCACCCAAATCCTTCATCGAGAATCTACCTGATAACCATATCTTTGTTGACTGCAACATCCCTACATCATTCCCAATGAGTAAGATGTCATCAACATAAAGTACTAAGAATGTCACAGCATCCTTAACTACTTTCTTGTACACGCACGGTTCCTCCGGGTTCTTGATGAAACCAAAATCCTTTATTGTTTCATCAAATTTCTGGTTCCAACTTCTTGATGCTTGTTTGAGACCATAGATCGATCTCTGAAGCTTGCATACCTTATGCTCGCTTCCCATGGATGTGAATCCCTCGAGCTGCATCATATAGATTTCTTCCTTAATGTTTCCATTAAGAAATGCAGTCTTCACATCCATTTGACATATCTCATAGTCATATCATGCTGCTATGGCAATAAGAATTATTATGGACTTGAACATTGCGACTGGTGAAAAAGTTTCATCATAGTCAACTCCTTGTCTTTGAGTATAACCTTTTGCCACCAATCGTGCCTTGTAGGTCAGTACCTTTCCATCAGGCCCAAGTTTTCTCTTATAGATCCATTTACACCCTATTGGAACAATTCTATCGGGAGGATCTACTAAAGTCCAAACTTGGTTTGTATGCATCGAATCTATTTCCGACTGCATAGCTTCAAGCCATAAATTCGAATCTGCATCAGAAATTGCTTCCTTGAAGTTTCTTGGATCACATCCAATGTCGGGTTCACTTTTATCCCCTTCAAGAAGAAAACCATATCTAATAGGAGGCCTAGAAGTCCTCTCGGATCTTCTAGTAATAGGCGTGTCAATCAATGGTTCCTGAGGTGTAGGATCATTATTTTGTATCTCGTGTTCTTCTCGAATTTCTTCGAGTTCCATCATCTTGCCTTTCTTATCCAATAAGAACACCTTCTCCAAGAAGGTGGCATTCCTTGAAACAAACACTTTTGTTTCAGTAGGATGATAGAAATAATATCCGATTGAATTTTTCGGATATTCTACAAAATAACATAAGGTGGATCGACTATCCAACTTATCTCCCACTGTCTGCTTCACGTAAGCAGGACATCCCCAAATCCTCAAGTACGAATACTTAGGAGCTTTGTCATTCCATAACTCGTATGGTGTTTTGTTCACTGCTTTAGTGTGAACGTTGTTCAACAACAATACCGCCGTTTCAAGAGCATAACCCCAAAACGAAGGTGGGAGCTCAGTGAAGCTCATCATGGATCGAACGATGTCCAACAAAGTTCGATTGCGACGCTCCGAAACACCATTAAGCTGAGGTGTCATAGGAGGAGTCCACTGAGAGAGAATCTCATTCTCTTTTAGATAGCTCAAAAACTCAGTACTCAAGTATTCTCCACCTCGATCCGATCAAACTGCTTTAATCCTCTTACCTAGTTTGTTTTCTACTTCAGCCTTGAATTCTTTGAACTTTTCAAATGATTCAGACTTATATTTCATCAAATATAAGTACTCATACCTAGAATATGTTGGAAAACGCGGCTCTCAGATCAATCACGATTGATACCCGGTGCAGCGGAAGTTTAAAAATTTTATCATGGAACAATTCCATGGTGTGGGTATCAACCGTTTACGATTAAATTATTTGTGTGTGTAAAAATTAAATAACTGTTATGTAATTTTTACCTTCAATCTCGAAGCGAGATTATTGGACACCACACAGATTTCTCTGCGCTTCTTGTATCTCCCAGGAACTGATGAACTCCTTCAATCAGGTCCACGAATGAGGTTTTAATCCCTCTGATAGATTGCACTAGAAAATCTATCAGAAGTTTTTCTGCGAAGAGATTAAACGAATCTGATTCGTTATTCCTGACTGCAATTCAAAATCACAGACCGGAATTTTCTCTGACAGAGAGGGAGGGGTGATCGGCCGAATTATTGAGAGAGAGGCTAGGGTTTTTTTTCGAAAACTCTGTCTCAAAATAATGACCTGTTGTGTTTTAATTTCTGTACTGTAATAACTTATTTATAATGCAGGCCACTAACACCTTAGGGCCCATTAGTCATAAGTTGAGGCCCGACAAGCAAAGCCCGCATGTTCAGAAATTAATATAAAATTCATCGTGACTCCGATTGATAAACCGATTTTACCAATGTGCACAGAAACCATTTCTGCACATTTTAAAGTCAAGATAAATTTTTCTGAATCCGAATTCAGTGATTTCCAAAAATGTACATCCCTATGTCATTTTAGGAAATCCTACTCCCTTACTCTTATTTAAGAAGTCCAACTTCTTTATTCATTAAATTTAACTCTTTAAATTTAACTATCTCAACGGGGATTAAAACTCCATTACACTGTGTGACCCTCAATGGTTCAGGGATACAGCTAGCCGTGGGCTCACAACTCCTTGTGACTCGGAACAACGATTTCCGACTTGCCCAACGAATCATGGTAAAGCGCCTAGCAACATCGCCCCATGATTCCCTAGGTATCACTGATAGTGCCTACAAGAACCAGTAGATTTTGGTTAGCGTACAGTACGGTCCCTTCATCCATATATCCCGATCGAATCAACAACCATTGGTATATCGAGAGTCGCTCAAGATTCGATAACTATGCAATACATCTTGAAGATCAAATTAGTGACATCGCATGTGCTACTAAGAAACCATTTCTTAAATCACATCAAGTACTCTGGCCAGAGATTCGTCACACTAATATCTCCTCAGATCGCATAGGATATCCACACTCGCAAGTATGTGGTGAATCCTTGACAACAATGCATCGACTCCTATATGTGTTGTAACTGTACCCAATCCCGACACCTGATGACCCCCATAGAGTCGGTAAACGAGTCAAAGCACAGTACTAGCATATAGAGTCTCCATGATGTTTCAAGTAGTAAGGACTAATGGTGTACAACCAAAACCGCGGACTTTATCCACTCGATAAGTGATAACCACTTGGAAAGTCCGGATAGGGTAGTTCGATTATTCATCCTATGAATATCCATTTGCATGCTTCGAACATCTCCATGTTCCCTACCAATGAAACGTGGTACTCCGCATCGCAAATGCTAGTCTCAAACTCGAGCGATCCTTATCCTTATTATCGGACGGCTCAATCGACTAGGAACAGTTTAGAACATACAGTGACTATAAGATGTATTTCATGATAGACATCCCCATGTTCTACCACATCTTACATACACTATAGTATATTCAAGGTCTTTATCAAAACATCTTATAGTATGTCACAACATAATAATATGATAAAAGATAAAGTAAATGCCATTATAAAAATGTAAATTATATTAAACAAAAGATTGTTTATACATAGAGTCATAAAAGCCCTTAGCCACAAGTTGGCTCACCGGGCACCCACTCTTTCATATGATTCATTCATGTTCACTTCATTTATTTAAAAATTATTTATTTAAATTAAGGGCACAAAGTATTTTATTATCAAGCTATTTTTAATCTGTGTGTGCTTGTATTTATGTATTACTCGTTATCCCCCCATATTTTTGCTGATTCTTTTGGACTCACTACGCTTATTTGTTTTCAGGCAGGTATAAGTCATCTTTAAGATCGAGGGGAAAGACTATCGAGTGGATTGCGAAGCGTGCACGGCACATCCCTCCGACCTATGCTCGTCTTTCGCATAGTTACTCGAATTAATATGTTATGAAGAATTTATTTTGCTTATTCGACAAATGTATATGTAATGTTTTGATAGAATTGTTTAGAGCATGTAAACTTTAGATTTTATTTTAAATTTTTGGTTATGTGATATGACGAATCTTTTTCTCTAGTTCTCGTTCCTTTTTCGGTCTAGTTTTCTTGGTATTGTCGGTCATTTTTTTTAGTTGTTTCTGTGACAGGCGGGTTTGAACATTTATAGAGAGGTCATGACGAAATTTTTTGAAAACCCGTATTTTTATTTAGTTTAATTTAAAGTAGAAATAGGGTCGTTTCAGTTGGTATCAGAGCATGGTTCTGGTTTGGGTTGTGCCTACTGCCGGTTGCAAGAAACTCGAGAAGTCTCGCCTCAAAGTATGTAAGTTTTTAAAGAATTTTATATGTTAGTCATACTTGAATTAATACTTTAAATGTTTTGATGTCATCCTTTTTAGAATTTTTTTAAAACTAGATGTTTAATTTGTTTAAGTGCGTAGTTTAGTACCATTTTTTTTTATATGAAGTATGCATCATTCATACAGAAACTTGATCTGTTGATCTATCTTTACATGATTTGAACAGTTCGGCAGTAGCATTCCCGAAATCATTCCGAGTTCTACGCGAAATTGGTTCGGATAGAAAATGTTATAGATTAGATAGCTCTAACCATCATCTTTTCAGACAGTAAAACCTTTTTCTACTATGGATTTTCTTTTCCATGTTATTATCATAAAATTTAGGTTTTGGCACGAGTTGTTTCCATCCTTTTTTCCCATTTACTTGTGAATTATCTCTTATTTGACTGATAAAAAAAAAAAAGGAATACTGTTATTTTAAGCGAATGAAATAAGTGATAAAAGTGAAAGAAATGATATCATTCTAAGCGAATGACACAAGTTTGAAAAATTCTTATATGTACACGTTCGGTTATAAGTTATGTTTGAAGTTATAAAATTATCCAAAATAATATATCTACCGGGATAATTTTGTAATTTGAAAAATAAAGTGCCACTCTGAATCAATTTTATGCATCCAAGGCTAATCTTAGAAGCATCTTTCGATTTTTTTTTCACACTTGATTCGGCCAATCATCACAAGCACAATTATGTCCAAGTTCAAGTCTAGCTACCTTCTTCATTTATACTTGATAATATTTTTATGTTGATAACGACCACAAATTCAAAGGTGTTGCGCATATTTCTCATGCAAAAAAAGGTTTCCACGAAGAAAGAGGGGACATAGTCAACTTCATTTTACCCTCTTCACATTTGTCAAAACAAAGTCATTTGAACCTCATAATAGCAAAGACCTATTATTGGTACCTTCTCTCCATCTCCATGCCCGCAACATCTCATTTCATCCTTTTCCATTTTCTCCCCTCGAAGAAGCCATTCTCATTTCTTGGAGCTTTCCGATAAGGCGCGCGCCTAAGAGTGCGCGTGCCATTTTCATGATCATCAAGATGTCTGTAAAACAAATCTTTCTGTCGCATGGCTCACGTGTAAACATTTTGGTTTTTATCGTCTTCTTGAATTCCGTCACGTCGTCCGCGGTGTCGGATGCCGAAATCTTGGTCAAGTTCAAGCAATCCCTCAAGAATGCCGATGCATTATCCAGCTGGGACGAGAACAAATCTCCATGCAATGGGGATCACGAGATCTGGAACGGGGTCCTGTGCGAGCAGGGAACTGTGTGGGGACTCAAACTCGAGAATATGGGATTAAAGGGTGCCATTGATGTGCAAGCCCTTGCACAAATGCCCAACTTGAGAACTATAAGCCTTATGAACAACCATTTTGATGGCCCTTTGCCGGACCTGCACAAAATCACCGCCATCAAAACTATTTACCTGTCTCATAACCAATTCTCCGGGGAGATTCCGCCAGACACTTTCACGGGGATGTCTTCGTTGAAGAAGATTTATCTGGCCAACAACAAATTGTCGGGCTCGATCCCGGAATCTTTGGTGGCATTGCCTAGGCTCAAGGAGTTGATGCTGGAAAATAATGAATTTGTGGGGTCGATACCTCCTTTTCCACAAGACAGGTTGAAGGTTTTCAATGTGTCCAACAATCAGTTGGAGGGAGAGATCCCTAATAGTCTTAGCGGAATCGATGCTTCGGCCTTCAATGGTGAGATTTCGTGCCATGTTTGGGACTTGGAATTATTGTTTAGCGACCAAACTTGCATAAGTAGTTTATGTTTACTGGTTTGCTTTGTTCAATCCTGTTGTTATTGTGATAATTTTTCTGTTTACAGGCAACAAAGATCTATGCGGGGGGCCTCTAAAAGCATGTTCAGCCCCGAGCAAACTCTCGGTCGGGGCAATAGTCATCGTGGCCGTGCTAGTGGTGGTGGCCATAGCTGCCTTGATCGTCGTAGTCGTCATACTCCAGCGACGCAAGAAATCGCCGCAGCAACGTGACGAATCCATGGACTCCGCCAATTTAAAAAGAATGGAACAAGGCCAAGCTAATGCAAGCCCATCTAATTCCCCTGATCACCCCGGTCAAGCGAAGAAACCAGAGCAAGGCACAAAACTAACTTTCTTGAAAGAAGACGGGGAGAGGTTCGACATGCCGGATCTGCTGAAAGCCTCGGCGGAGATTCTGGGCAGCGGCGTGTTTGGATCCACGTACAAGACCAGCCTGAATGGAGGGAAGATGATGGTTGTAAAGAGATTCAGACACATGAATAACGTCAGCAAAGAGGAGTTCAACGAGCATATGAGGAGATTGGGGAGATTGAATCATGCCAATTTGCTTCCCATCGTGGCTTTCTATTATAGAAAAGAGGAGAAGCTGTTGGTCTCAGATTATGCGGAGAATATCAGCCTCTCTGTTCAGCTTCATGGTATGCATATCATAGTATTCTCAATATATTAATCTCAAATTCTGAATAATATTTTAGATTCTTTATGTATTATAGGAAATAGAACTCGTGGGGTTCCATGCCCCGATTGGCCAACACGTCTGAAAATAGTGAAAGGAATCGCCAAAGGCCTGGCCTATCTCTACAACGAACTCCCCTGCTTAACAGCACCGCATGGCCATCTGAAATCCTCCAACGTACTCCTGGATGCCAACTTCAATCCCATCCTCAGCGACTACGGATTCATCCCCATCGTCAACCAAGAACACGCCCAAGAACACATGGTGGCCTACAAATCCCCCGAGTACAAGCACACGGGCCGGATCACCAAGAAAACCGACGTCTGGAGCTTCGGAATCCTGGTCCTGGAGGTCCTCACGGGCCGGTTCCCTTCCAACTTCCTGCAACAAGGGAAGGGCACGGACACGGACTTGGCGACGTGGGTGGACTCCGTGGTGAGGGACGAGAGCAATCTGGAGCTGGTTCTGGATAGAGACATGACGGGGACGGGGAACTCTGAGGGGGAGATGATGAAGCTCTTGAGGATAGGGCTGAGTTGCTGCGAGGTGGACGTGGAGAAGAGGCCTGAGTTCAAGGAGGTCGCGGCTATGGTCGAGGAGATCAAGGAAAAAGACGAGGAGTTCTATTCGTCGTACGGCGGCGCCAGTGAAGGCGATACGAGGAGTTCCAGGGGTTTGTCCGATGATATGGTTCATGTTACGTTTAAATGATAGATGATTTGGCTCGGTTGGTTGCTAAATTTCAAACGTATCGAAAAATGGGTGCGGAAGTGGAAGAAATAAAAGAATTTCATGTATGGATTGATGATGTTTTTGGAGTTTGATTTGATGATGATAAGATATATATGCATATATGTTATATGTGTGTGTGTTGATTAGCGATCCATCATTTGGAAGGAGAAATTGCTAGCTAGTGATTTTGCAGTACGTATATATACTTTGGTTTGTTTTCAATTATTGAAAAAACTATGGATTTATGAGATTTTAATAATGCAATAATAAATGGATGCATGTGCCATGTGGTATATATATATATATATATATATATATATATATATATATATGTATATTTATTTTATGAGAACGTGAAAGTTTTGTTCTAGAAGTGATTTTGGATAGAAAAACGAGTTGTACGTGTCTTATTTTTATCAAGAAGAAGATGAAAATAAATATGCAAGTAGATACCTACTCACTAGCCAATTTTGTGCCTTCGACTCAGATGAAAAATTATTATTTTTTATGTGAAAATATTATTTTTTATTGTAAATATAAATTTGATCACTTGTCTCAAGACTTAGAACCATAAAACCATATGAAATTAAATGAGAGACGATTTAGATCGGAATTTTTATCAGAGGCTTATACCAAATTAACAGATGTATACAAATAATCCTTCCACCAAATATTTTATTGATTATATGCATTTATACCATTTTACTTTTATCCTATATAGGGGTGCAAATGAACCTGTTTATGAGCTTTACGAGCCCGTTCAATAAATATTTGATTCGTATTCGAGCTTATCGAACTCGAGCCGAATTCGAACATGTTCGAACTTTTTTTCGAGCCGAGCTCGAGCCGAAATTACTCTGTTCGATCGTTCGCGAGCCTTAATATTTAATTAATATAATATAAGTTTATAATAATATATATACATTTCGAGCTTTCGAACCATAATATTCGAATAGTTCACGAATAGGTTCGAATATTTCGAACCGAACTCGAATCGAACTTCATTTCGAGCCGAACTCGAGCCAAAATATTTGAAATTATCGAACTTCGAATCGAGCTCGAACTTGAATATACTCTTATCGAGCCGAATTCGAACCTTAAAATTTTACCATTATTCAGCTCGATTCGGTTCGTTTGCACCCCATTCCTACATGACCATAATATTTACAGCTTAATTAATAGATAGTCCCTTCGTATCTTCTAAACCCAACCAAGTTATAGGCACGTTTTGTTTTCTTGAAATAGCAATGGTTTGTAGTCTATAATTGTTTTTTTGTTAAAATTAAATACTATGTATTAATGGGGAATCACTTGTAAAAAAATTTTTGGCTGATCTTGGTGAGTTTAAAGGTGATTTGGGACGAATCTCAATTCGTAACTTAATTATATTGTAATAATCATCGCTCTCGGCGAGAAAAAAACAATCAATTCAACTTCTATAAAGTCATATTTAAAATCATAAAAATCAATATTATCTTCTATACCAAAATATTTATTTGTATAACTTGAAAACTAGGGATATATATGGTTTAAACGTATTTAGTAAATGAATAACGCATTTTTGTTTTTAAAAAAAAATCTGAATAACACATTTATCTACATCTAAAATAAAGAAACCCCATAAAGCTCAAGTTACATATTGAATTGTTGCCGAATGAATTAAATTCAAATGAAATGAACCAACTTGAATACAAAATTAAAATTATATTATTCGTTTCGTGTGGTTCATCTAGGGCTGGGATATCGAGCTAAAATACCAACTTTTCGGCATACCGTACCGAACTTTTTTTGAAATATAGACATTTTTTTGATATATTGAATTTTTTTTTGGTATCTATATGGTACCAATATAGATTTTTTCCATACCAACATTTCAGAATTTCGATATCGGTATCAATATAAGTTTTTTTCATGCTAATATTTTGTATACGGTATACCGAAAACCCACCCCTAGGTTCATCCATCTTCATATCAAACTTCAAGCCAACTCAGAATACAAAACAGTAGTAGTATTTGCATGAATTCCAAATATTATATTTATCCTTCCATTTTTTCCGATCCAACGCCCGATTGAATGCAAACTTATTACTTTAACGGTGAAAAGTATTGCTACGAATCAGACCGACTCCTCTTACGGAAACCTATTTAAAAATAAAAATATGAATAAAGAAATCTCAAGAAAAAGTCAAACTAAGTCAATTCGACTCGTGACCATCACACAAATATGGAAATGCTCTCAAATGCATGCCAGCCTCTCTTACACTGCGGGTCAAGGGAGAAAACCAAAGGCAGATTCCACTATTAATGGCCCCAAAGATCATTACAAAACCCTCGTAATTCGGAACCAAAGGATACCCAATGAATTATTATCTTCCACAAATAAATTAAATAAAAAAGGGTTTTCATTATTTTGAGGAGACCTAGTAATTAATTAATACCCTCTCCAATATCCAGTGCAGAGATTTTTCCAAATCCTCAGCAAACAATCACCAGAGAAAAAGAGAGAGATCAGCTTCAAAGGCAAGAAAATTCAAACACAAATTAATGAACTAGAAATCCAAAAGTTGAATCAATCATAAGATTATAAGAGAAATCAATTATGGTGGTAGTTGCTATAGACAAGGACAAAGGGAGCCAAGGTGCATTGAAATGGGCAGTGGATCATCTCTTGTCCAAAGGGAAAACTGTAACCCTTCTCCATGTCAAGCTCAAGCAGCCGGCTTCATGTAATGTTCTCCATCTACGCACATCCTCTCCGCATGCAATGCATGCAGCGACAGACTCAAAAATTTAATCGATCTATTTTGTACACCTTATAAATGAAAATGTCATGCATGCCGGTCGATCCCGTCATGCATGCATAATTATTATGGGATGCATCCTTTCTCTAACTGGCATAGGCCGCGATGAAAACATGATTTTATTATTAATTTAATTACTCCTCCCATAATAATTAGGACATAATGTTATGCAGTAGCTTCATGACGATATTCATGTTGTAGTTTTCTCTAACCATATATTAATTGTGGATACTCAGCGGGAAGTTTCTCAGGGAACGAGGATGCTTCGAAGATATCAAAGGTTACCGTGCCGATGGATGGCCCAACCAAGGAGCTCTTCTTTCCTTTTCGGTGCTTCTGCACCCGCAAGGATGTAAAGCATTATTCCATTCATGCATTTTGATCATCATTTTGTTCGTTGGACTAACTATAGTTGGACCATATATCAGTTCTCTGTATCATATGATATATCGTCTTTCTGATACAGATACGAGTCAACGAAGAAGTAGTAGAAGACACCGACGTATCCAGAGCCCTCATCAATTATGTAAAGAACAACTCGACTGAGGATTTGGTTGTCGGCTCCACAGTTAAGAATGGTTTCATGAGGTGATGAATTTAGCTAATATAGAGTAGATCGATCTTTTGTGATATCAACCTTACTCATATTTACAATAAGAAAACAATACGTGACATAAAAAATATATAATATATTTTTGTGAGTAACCTAAATAAGATATCTGAGTCACAAAATTAAACCGTGAAATCATTGTGAGTTTTTGCGGCTAATATATCTATCATCATGCATGGACGTAACTTATTTGGGGGACAAGAGTAGGAAATTAATTTAGTTAGCAAATTCATAGATTCATTAAATTAAGTTTTTAAAATGCACTACATTATAATGTGAAATCAAATACTAGAATTAGGTTTAATGTTCTTTACATTTGACGACTAAAATTGACTCTTCGAAGTAACTTCTTTTTTTTAGATGGGTAACTCTTCGAAGTAACTTTCAATTGCAACTTTACAAAACTATATTTTTAGGAGAGGCGCCGTTGTACTAGTATATTTTAATTGTCCGATATGACTTTTATTTTTATTTACTATGATTTAACTTATAAAGCTTGTAAATTACTTAATTTAGGTACAAATAGAAATGTATATATATTTTGAAATTAAATTCTATTGATCGAAAAGAATCGTGTTTGCAATTATATGGTGATTATTATAAAATACTTTTTCTTTTTATGATTAAATATTAAGCATTATTTTTTGTTCTGATTTGATTAAATATTGTAAAATGGGTCTGATTTGTAAAACGGTTTTATTATCATGAACAAGCATAACTTTCAGTTGAGTTATCATGAATTATTGCTCTTTTTGTTATATTTATATACATTGGAAAAAAAAAATTGCCCTCTCAATGTTCTAAATGCCGATCGAGTCAGTCGTATAGAAGAGGCAGCCATCGACCGCACCAACTTTCCCTGAGAAGACTAAGCGGGTTTAGGCGGTCAAAAAGTCAACAAACTTTAAAAATCTTACTTTATTAATACATTATGCACACTTTCGAAACATAATAAACAATTCAATCATCTACAAGTGCTACAAACCTACCTTCTTCCGCCTCAAACCTCCACCGTCGGCTAGCCCACTAGGTTAAAACTATTATTACATTAGTATGTTACGCTTTTTATATTAATATGGTGATGAATCTTTATTTGTAATTGTATGAAGATTATTTATGCATAAAAATCATTTTATTATCATTAGATATAAAAACAGTATAACAAACGGTACCGCCTACTAACAGCCCCGCCACCATTTACAATTCTGCGACCACTAGATGGAAAGTTCCTAGTTACGTCCTGCTATAATGAACATCAAAACTTAAAGCGAGAATTTACAGACACAAGTCACATGACAGAAGAAACTCATAAATTTCTTTGCACAGAAGATTCAAGCTTGTTGATATCCCTGGCAACGTATCCAAAGGGGCACCTGAATTTTGCAATGTTTATGTCATTTCTAAGGGGAAGATATCATCGGTCAGGTCCGCCTCCCTTACCGTCCCAAAAGAATCTCCATCTCACCTGCAGAATCAACTTCATCCACAATCTGGTTCAGTCGAAGCACATTTCATGCAAAGTAACAAAACGCGAGGTACGATTCAGGCATTTGGAAATCTTACATGTTCGGCTTCTTTACTATCGTGTCATCCTGGATGACGAAAACTGAACTTTATCGTGTCTGTAGGAAATACAGCCGATAGATCGCTGCCATTGGCATCCAAGACAACAATGGATGAGATAGACGCGATCAAGTAAGATGAATGATGAATTAGCTTTATTTATTCACAAGTCAGATGAAGTTAAAAGCCTAGCAAATATAGTAAAAATGCTGGACTTCATGTATTGGGGAAGGACGACTCTTATAGTAAGAAAAAATTCTCATGAAATTTGAAAAAATTTCCATCTCAGATAAGAATACAATGAAATGCATGCTTTAAAAACTGGCTGAGAAGCCACACAATATCTTGAGGAACTAACATGCACTGCTACTAATACAGGTCACCATTTACCAGAGGAAATGCTTCAAACAGATCTTATGGAGATTTTGCGATGCTTGATACGGACATATCATTTGTGAGCTCTGGCAGGCCAAGCACCGAGCGCATGTCTCACACACTAGATCATGATATTTCTACGGCCTCTCGTACCTCAAACAGCTCAGACACAGAAAACCGATCGAGTTTCGGATCTTCATTCTCTAATGCCATGTCATCAGATGCAAATTACAGCTTTGGAATTTTCTCATCAAGCTCACATGAAAGTGGAAACTATTCATGGTCTGGATCCCAAACCCTGGTATGTATACAAGCAACATAAACAGGTGTTGAATTTGTTATTTACAAGAAAAACTAAGAATTTCAAAGAATATATTTCTCATCTTCGAAAAAATGACAAAATAGATCTGCTGTTCCATTCCCTACATATTTCCTCTTGAAGCATCTCAAATACAACACACAAAGTTTTCTTTCCATAAACGATGATACTCTGTGGACTCTTTCAAAATCACGTTCAATTACTACGTCATTTTTCTCTTACCACATCCCAAAATTTATAGAAGGAAGCATTCCCTAGAAACTGACAAGGTCTTGAAATTTTTTGAGATATAAGTCACAGAATATTATAGAAAAATCAATTTTGATCGCTACCTTATATGTTGTATACTGTTGGTCAAGAATATACGATGTACAACATGCATAAAAGCTCGCATCAAATATTCCAAAAATGCAGGATGATGTAGAAGCAGAGATGACCAGGCTCAAGATGGAACTCAAACAGACAATGGATATGTACAGCACAGCCTGCAAGGAAGCTCTTAGTGCAAAACAGAAAGTATGGTTCACCATTCAAAATATGTAAACTCTTTAACAAAGTCACGAAAAGTCGCAAAAATGAAACTTAGCAGCAAAATGGAACATTTAAAATTAAAGTAAATACCGTTAATGCATCTGATTTCTATATTTGTGTAGGCACTGGAACTTAACCGCTGGAAAATGGAAGAACAGCAGAAACTTGAAGAGGTCCGACTAGCTGAGGGAGCAGCATTGGCAATGGCGGAGAAGGAAAAAGAAAAGTGCAGGGCAGCTATTGAGAAAGCTGAAACTGCTCAAAGAACAGCTGAACTTGAAGCACGCAAAAGAATGAATGCCGAAATGAAAGCAGTCAAAGAAGCAGAGGAGAAGAAGAAAGTGCTGCAAAAGTTAGCACATGGTGACGCTCGATGTCGGAAATACACAATAGAGGAGATCGAGGCAGCCACCGAGTACTTCTCAGAAACTCGTAAAATAGGGGAAGGTGGGTACGGTCCAGTGTACAAGTGTTACCTTGATCATACGCCCGTGGCCATAAAAGTTCTTCGTCCAGATGCAGCACAGGGAAGATCGCAGTTTCAGCAAGAGGTATGAAACTCTATATGAAAAGGATATCCCGTTACAACTGGTATCTCTTTTAGAATAGATGTAACTTTTTAACACAAATAATCCAACTAGATTAATGGAATGAAATGCTTTATCTTGCATGGAAATAGATGGCCGTAGTGTTACTTAATGCCTCCTACAAGCCCTAGCACGATTAATGTGGTCAGAAAAGATGCCAAACTTGACTGAAATAAAGTGTGCCATAGTTCTTATATTTAGCATTCTTCAAACCCTCAATGCAGGTTGAAGTTCTGAGTTGCATCCGACATCCCAACATGGTTCTCCTCCTTGGAGCATGCCCTGAGTATGGCTGCTTAGTCTATGAATACATGGCTAACGGTAGCTTGGACGACTGTCTCTTCAGGCGAGGAAACACTCCAGTGCTCTCTTGGCAGCTGAGATTCCGAATAGCTGCAGAAATCGGCACTAGCCTCCTTTTCCTCCACCAGACCAAGCCAGAGCCACTAGTACATAGAGACCTGAAGCCAGGAAACATTTTGCTAGACAGTAACTTCGTGAGCAAGATCAGTGATGTTGGCTTGGCAAGGCTTGTTCCTCCATCTGTAGCTGACAATGCCACACAATATCTCATGACTTCAACAGCTGGAACTTTTTGCTACATAGATCCTGAATATCAGCAAACTGGCATGCTCGGAATAAAGTCTGACATTTACTCATTTGGAGTAATGCTTCTTCAAATAATAACAGCCAAATCACCGATGGGTTTGACTCATCACATTGAGAGGGCTATTGAAAGGGGAACTTTTGCTGACATGCTTGACCCAGCAGTTACTGATTGGCCAGTAGAAGAGGCCAAGAATTTCGCAAAGCTAGCCCTTAAGTGCACAGAATTGAGGCGTAAAGATAGACCGGATCTTGGAACTGTGATTTTGCCCGAGCTAAAGAGGTTAAGAGCTTTTGCTGAAGAAAGTATGTATAACATTACACCTCCAAATACCTCACCAAATCACAGCCAGTCTGAATCTCAAGTGAGTTTGCAGTTTAATATAACATTTTTTCACCCAAAAAACTCCCACTATAATGAAGTAGAGTGGGACGCTGCAGCCTGTGCAAACACATAAATGCTCATCAACTTTTTGCAGGTCAGTGGATATCAAATGCTTTCCTCCAGTTCCAATACTCAAAATGAAAGTTCAGTCACAGGAACGCAAAGCACGAGGAGTTGTTAAGTCACGGGATCCATTCCAGGCAAATACAAGTGCCCACAGATTACTCAGAATTTAAATGGTTGTTTGGTATCAAAGAGATATTTGAGCGATTCCCCCGTTTGTATTTCGGAAAGAAGGGGATTCAGATGATTAGAAATTTATTCCAACCTAAGATTCTTCCGAAATTTTCTTTTTCAATCAATGGAATCGGAAAATAAACCAAAATATGTAAAACAAAGCTGACGATGAAGGTTACTAACTCAATTTCATCCCATTCTTCAGGGAATCATCCTGAAATTCAATTAAATCCTTTTTGCATTAGTTTAAGAAGTTTAGAATCTAACTTTCTCAACAGCATATGGCCAAATATATAGCAGGCCCTGATGGTTTGTGTCTTTATCTTAGCTGTTAAATTAAAACAATGTGCTGGTAATACAACATTATGGCATAAATAAATAATGTTTATTCTTCAGGAGTTTTTGATTCTTAATATGCAGCAAAAATCTTGTAACACCCTAAGGTTTCCTGTTTTACTATCACAAGTTGCCCTTAGATTCTAGCCTAAAGATAAAAAGTTAAACAGAATGCTCATTATTTGAAAGGTAGATCAAAATTATGATCCATGTATGGATTCCCTATTTCACAATTCAGCAAGACAACAAAAGTTGTGGTGGCAGGGTGTTGACCTGAGTTAATTTGAAAATGACCCAGATCAAAAAAAATTTATATAATAATCATCGACTAAAAGCACATAACTCAAACAGTTTCACAATGTTATTTTTTTTATAGACATAGGTCATACTAAATAGAATGAGATGTCATTTTTAATATTATTTCCATAACTAACAGGCCTATACAGAAATACAACAAAGAAGAAGAAAAACAACGAACAGGAGATAAATAATAATGTTGACATTTTTATGTTTCAAGTCATAAACTTACACGCATTTACACAGAATAAAGTGTGTGCATGAAGCCCAACATGTATTACCCAATAAGCCCAGCATGTGTGTCCTCAATATATGGCGAAAAGGAACCATGTGATAATATAGCAGCAGAGAGAAATAGAAAATAAAGTAGTAAAGACTAAAGAATAAACTTACAGGTCAACTATACCCACCAAGATGATCATTCAATTTTACGGGCTGTAACTAACCATACAACTGTTTCTTTACATAGTGATTATAGGTCGACAAGAACTAAAAGACTTCTGAAGTACCGCTTTTGAATGTACAAGTACAGTAGTCTAGTAAAAAATAAAAATTAGGAAACCAACAATTCACTGTCAGCAGCTCTTTTTGAAATCCTGATTTCTTTCCTCCGTTATTAAGCCATCATCCACTTTTGAAGGAAATATGCATAAGCTTATATGCTCCATTTCTAAAATGTCTACCCGACTAAAGATTTAACAGAACATCCAATGCTGGTATATTCAGGAAGTTTAATCAAAGAAACGCTATAAAACCAGTGGAATTAATCCTGTAACGTAAATTCAAACATACAATCTCTTAGGTCTGATTTATCCAGCATCACAATCAACCTCCAAGAAACTCTAAAATATCACTCTAGCAATAACTCCTCTCCACTATAAAACACCAAATGGTAGCTTGGGCCGATCCCGTCAGACTATGATCAAAATTCTCCACACAGGTTAACACAGTAAAATACATGCTACAAAAAATCTCATGTCTTGTATCCAATGTGGCAATATTATGAACTATTTGTTCACCTAGAGTATAAGTAATAAATAAAGAGGTGCCAGTTCTCCTCAGGAAGTTCATTTATCAAAGTTTTCTCACAAAGATACAGGTAAATCGTCAAGCCATCAGTAATTCCAAAAGATTTGATTGCTCCGGAACCTTTTCTTAAGATATATATCAATTAGCCTTTTGTAAGTCCAATCCTTTTTTTTAACATTCCCCAAAAATATCTCAGAACTGGAATGAAAGTCGCCTTTTCCCATAGCCTCAAAAACAAGTGGATCGGTCAATACTGAAACAGAACTGTTCCAATTCAATTTGCTAAATGCAAATTTCAAATTTCTTGCTAGTCTTCTGTCAATGTATGCATCCACAACACAACCGTAAGTCACCAAATCAGGAGCCACTGATTCATGCGTCATATGTTCAAGACTCAGATGCAGGTCCCAAAGTAAAGACATTTTTGAGAAAGCCAAAGTTCTAATATTAAAGGTGTTGATATCGGGTCTAAATCCTGCCTCCACCATCCTTACAAACTCCCTCTGAAGGCTTTTCATTTTAAAATCTGCAGCATAGGATAGTAATAGCAGGTTCCAAATAAGATTACCAACATCTCTCCTACAAAGACCTACATTATGCAGAAATTGGCCTAAAGCATAAAACTTATTTTCTTTGATATAAGCAAATGAAATGGCCCTGATCCCTTCTCCCTCTAAAAGAATCCGTGACCTCTTGAGACGGCCATAAGCAACTTCCATCTCAGCCAGCGTACCAAAAGAGCTGTAATACAATACATAAGCATTTCCAGTGGCGGAATCAACAGAATATCCTAGGGAAACCATCTCCTTAATCATAACCTCCATGCACTCTAGCTGCCCCTTCTTCCCAAAACAAGAGATAGTCAGTCTAAAGATATCATGTAAAAGTTCAGCATCTTTCAGCTGCATAAAACTAAGAATTTTGGTAATCATAGCAAAATCTCCTATGCTACCATAAATACTGATTATTTTTGAAACTGATTGAGCATCAGGCACAACCTCACTCTTCAACACTTCATCCCAAATCACCTGTGCTTTAGAAAACAAATCATTGTGAACATAATACATTAGTAAAGATGATATGTTAGATAAGCAGAGGATAGCACCTTTAGTTTCTCAGCAGTAACAAGTTTTCCTGAACCCTTGGCCAATCCTTCCGCCCTTAATTTTTGTTTCGGTGATTCACAATTCCAAGCATCACATAGATCTCTATGTTTCTCGTCTTTTCCATGTACACTCTGTTAAATGCATACGGACCATATCTCATTCAACATGTCAACATAAAAAGGTGGCAGCAAGAGTTAAGAGGCAATTGAGCAGCCATGATCGTTGTGCTTCTGGTTCACCCTTTTTCAATTTTATTGACCAACTCATGCATATCATCTTGTTAGATAATGTGACGAGAGCAAAAGAATTAAAAAAATTTAAATAAAAAAAAAACACCGCTCGAAATGTTTTTTTCCAAAATTATTTCTTCGCTAGAAACAATGCGAAATAGATCCCTTGATTCCACTTCACCGCCAGAATAACTTTCGGTACAATTACAGCCAATTCATCCAAAATATTAACCAAAACCAGCTCACTTGTCCCAGAAGATAGAAACAAGAGTATACAAAATCTCTAACTCAAAACACAGAAAGCAAAAACACATCAAACTCGCTCAAATTAAAACAAGAATAAACAAAAAAACAAGCCAATAATGAAGTTCCGTATAGAAGCATATATCAACACACGAAACGCAGGAAAGCCACGAATGCTTATTTTTCAGAAATATTTCAACATATAACGAAATAAATCATACCATATGAGGCAGAGAGTGCTTCCTGACTCCATTTTTCATGGGAAATCGCTGAAAATGCTTCGCTTCGAGTATCTTCATGGGAGGAAGGAATCGGAAAACTTCCATTTTCTTGCGAAGATAGAATGCTTACTGGACCTTGTTAAGATCGATATGGTTGGGTCTCTTACGCAATTTTACTTTTTAAGCCCAACAAAAAGATCGCCAAATTATTATAAATAGTGAATCTGTCGCGGTAACTTTTTTATATAGTTTTTCATTGTTAATTTGATTTATATTTGTTAATTGGATTTATATTTAAATATGTATAATGTCACAATGTAAGAAATAATGAAGGGTCATATTATAATTTGAATTAATTATATTTATATATGAATCATTCATAATTATAAAAATGAAGCAGGGACTACACTACAATTTTAGTTGATGAAAGTAAAAATAAATAAATAAATAAATAAAAACAAAACAAAACAAAACATACCATAAGTAAGCCCAAATACTATATACATATATTTATTTATTTATTTATAAGTTTTGAATTATTTATATTATTTGCAATGATTTATATGATTGATAATTGTAACATATTTATATGATTTATAGTAGTGTATGTATAATTATAATTTTGAAATTTTGTATTGTTTATGGTGGTTTATGTATGGTCAAAAAATTTGTAAACATGAATGTTATTTACTTTATATATGGATTTTTATTTTTTGTCAAATTCTTTTTTCTAATTGTTTTTTTTTTCGCGAGTTGATCCACCTAAACCATAACTCATGTCAGATTGAGTTGGTTGGGATTTTCCCAACCCATCAAGACGGTGAACTAGGTGGGGCGGATTAGCACGAATTGACATGTCTAAATGATACTAAAAATTTTTTCTTGCTCAAACTTAATAATTTATTAATGTCTCTTCACACGCGTGCACACATATGAATTTTGCCCATTCATGGAGCCAGGTTTGTATTTTACCCGAACTAAAATTTTCTAA
>NW_027331847.1:0-50000 GCF_033568475.1 Henckelia pumila
CATTCGGCTGCTTTTTTTTTCTCTTGCACCCTCCAGAAACATAGAGAATAACCTGTTTTCTGGACCTGTACCACCAAAATTGATTACTATTCCAAATTTCAGGTGAAACTTTTAAGTTAATTTCTGTAGTTTGTCCTTTTTTGCAGTTTAGCTCCTATTTTTACCTTATGAGATTTTATAAGACCTCCCTTTAATGGTGCAGAAGCGCAGGCAATCCCTTTAACACTACGATAATACCTTCTCCACCATCTCCATCTCCTTTGTTATCTCCTTTGGAGGCGCCATCTCCTTGGTCAGCTCCTTCAGCTAATGTAAATGGGCCATCAGCATCTCGATTACCAGAACCTGGTGGGAAAACGAAGCACAACACTACTAGCAAAATCACATGGATACCTATTGTTGGGTTGTTTGCAGTAGCAGCCCTTGCTTTGGGCGTATGTTTCTTCTTGTTCAGACGCTGTAAAAGAAAATTTAGTGAGAAAATAGGCAAGAATCAAGAGATGGAGAAGCATGGTGTCATGACTGAGACTCGCAAACCTGATAAATCTTCACAAAAGCCTTTGTATCAAGTAGAGAAAGGTAATCAACCTCCCCCGTACTTTTTCTCTTTCCTATTCATTATTTTTCCCATTTTCCTTCCAATCAACTAAATTTTATCGTCCAAAGCAGTGCCCAAGGACACATTTCGGGGAAAGGAACACAGTATAGACATGACAGGATTGGATAGTTCTCTGTCAACCAGCGCACGTCCTTTTCCACTTGTGTCCGCCGAAAAAATTCCCGGTGATCCAATTTTTACTGCTTTAAGCCCAAAGGAAAATGCTTCTAAGAGTTTAGGCTCTGCTAATTTCTTCACAATTGCATCTCTTCAACAATATACGGACAGCTTTTCTCAAGAAAATCTTATCGGCAAAGGCATGCTAGGCACAGTTTATAGAGCTCAACTTCCTGATGGAAAGGTATGCATCTTATGATGTATCTTGAACTTTTTGCTATCTCTGGATGTAATACTTGCAAATCGAACTCTTGTTTTTTCATGTTTGTATTTGTTTGTTTTCTTTGATTCAATGTTGATATTTTAAGAGTCCTGTTTAATTTGCAGAAGGCTCTTTTCTACAAAAATGATGATGGACTGATCAATTGCATTGTCTCTAATTTGATTGTTGCTCGGATGTGTTATTCTAGATATTTTTTTATTTTTGCACCCTTCGGTCTAGATTTAACTTGGTCTGTGCTTAACGGTACTGTGGTAGCTGCCCATCCTAGACAAGATTGTGTTATGTGCGTTGCTCTGTTTCCCTCCATCTTCAATGGATTCCAAGAGAAAACCATGGTCTTTATTTGATGTAATGTATTGTTTGTGTTCATGTTGCCCTTCTCATGAGGTTGTCAACGCATCTCTAGGTACTGGCAGTCAAGAAACTGGAGCAGTCTGCTTCAGCGAATCTAAGTGACAGCGAGTTCCTTGAGCTCGTGACAAGTATCTCAAAACTTCAGCACCCAAATATAGTTAAACTTGTCGGTTACTGCCTGGAGCATGGACAGCGCTTGCTTGTTTACAATTACTGCCATCATGGGACACTTAATGAGGCGTTACACCTGGATGACGAGATCAAGAGAAAGCTTTCATGGAATACCCGTATGATTCTGGCACTTCAAGCTGCAAAGGCTCTAGAGTACGTTCATTTTGGCGAAAACTGAATGTGATTTTGACAAGAAAATTAGGTTATTTGATTTAAGAGATAATTTTCCTGGTTCACCTGTTCTTGAAATACCCATTTCAGCCTCTTGCTTTAAATCCTTTGATCTTGCCCGGTTTCTCAAAACAAATCTTCCACTGCCCACTTTTTACTCGTTATTGTTTGGAGACTTGATTGTGCTGTTTTATTGATGAAGATATTTGCATGAGGTCTGTCAGCCACCCGTCGTACACCGGAATTTCAAGTCTACAAATGTGTTACTAAATGATGATCTTTCTGTACGAGTTTCTGACTGTGGCTTGGCTCCTTTGTTATCATCTGATCACATGACTCGGGTAATATCTTGCAGTTATTTTAATATTGTTTGATATTTTCATCGATGTTAGAACGATGCAGTCATTATTCATGTTCAGATGTTGGCAGTACTCGAATTTGCATTGATGCTAGTGTTTTTTTTATCAGTTGCAAGGTTCTGGTTACGGTGCTCCAGAACTCGAGACAGGAAGCTACTCTCAGCAGAGTGATGTTTTCAGCTTTGGAGTTGTGATGTTAGAACTTCTCACTGGTCGAAAATCTTATGACAGGTTATCACATATTTATACTGATAGCTAGAAACTGGATATTCTGAGTATTGCTACGTTAAACTCTACCTTAAAAGAGGACAACCTCATAAATAATCTTCATCCCGAAACAGATTCCGTCCTCGAGGATCACAATATTTGGCTAGATGGGCATTGCCACACCTTTATGATATAGATGCATTGTCAAGAATGGTCGAGCCTTCGCTAAAGGGTGCTTATCCATCTAAATCTCTCTCTCGACTTGCTGATATAATCACGCTATGTATTCAGGTATATTCCCATTTCCTTTTCTTATACTCCATGGATTGGTTTTAAGTGAGATTGCTCAATAATGGACTCAAGACCTCGTTTCATTTTATTTGTTGTTTGGGCCCGATGTCTAAGGTTTCGTTTGAACATATACGTAGTGTTGTGTAAGTTTAACTTCAATTATTTTTTTAGACAAGATTTTTGTAAAATATTTTTTTAAAAATTGTTATCTAATTATAGTTTTTAACGAACAATTTATAGATGTTTTTACAATGGAAGACAAAGGATGAATATTAAAACAAAATTACTTTTGAATTATTAAAAAGTTCTTATATAATATTTCTCCTAACACATTTATTTTTAAAACAACTTTTAAAAATGTTTATAATTTTTTTTTTAAAAAAAAAACACTTTTATAAAAACGTTTATAATTACTTGTCGAATAAATTTGACAACCTTTTAAATCGCATATGACATGATGCCTAGGAAACTTGGGATTGTATTGATCGACATTTGAATTATGGTGATTGTAATTGTGAATTTTACGTGTTTTGTTTCTTTTCCACAGCCTGAGCCGGAGTTCAGGCCACCGATGTCTGAGATTGTCCAAAAGCTATCGCACTTGGTATCGAGTGATCGCTGAGCAGCGTGCACGGGTCGAGATGGCAAGAATCTTGAATCTTTAACTGTTGGCACTTACATTATTTTTGTTTTTTTTCCATGTAAATCATAGCCTCAACCTGTTGCTTTTCTGGGTGCATGTATATTTTTTAAGGTTTGCTTCAAATGAGTGGTGATTTATGTATCATATGTTGTCTGTAAAATAGCATTGTGTCTTTATTTTTTGGTGTGAGAGAAATTATACACTGTATTTTCCCATCTCATCTGTATTCAATGATTATTACATTGTTTTTTTCTATAATAATATATCATGTATAAACAAACAACTGCTGCTGGCTGGTGAAGATAATTTATGTAGCAGGAAAAATAGAATTTCGACACTGCGGGTCAATTACAAGGGGAAAAAAGAAGAAAAGTTGCGCCAGTCTTGTCTCAATCTGCCCTGTGGCTCTGGACTGGGTGGCCTTTTGTGTAGTAAAATAGCGTCAAAGTCTAATTTGGGTTCAACGTAGTTTTCATATGAAACGGTTTAATAGATTTATGTTTCGGAGATGAGTTGATTTTTACTTATATTTATAATATAAATTAATTTTTTAAGTAAAAAATAATTTTTTTTCATGAGTCGATTTAAATGAGACATCCACTTCACAAAATTTAATCGTAAAAGTGTTTCACGTTATTTACCATAGTTGAGAATTTTCTATTAAGGCTAGGGAATGCAATGGGTGGGTTCCAAAATTTAAATTCGTGGACAAATTCATAGCACCAAATTGTGGGTCTTCTTGAGTTAATTTCTTTTGCAATCATTGAATTCCACGTGGTTCTCGTTACATAAATGTACTTCAAAATGTGTGTTGGACAAACTAACATGTGGCATTATGAACCCGTTCTGGATGCGTCCGAATTTTTTTTTTTTTTTTTTTTTTTTTAACTGGATGCGTCCGATTTGATTAAACAAAATGTTAACTCCATCATTTTTATTTGTTTATTTATTTTTACAACCACCGTTTTTCGATGAGTTCTAATAAATTATTGGATAATACAATATCTTATAAATCATGCTACATTACTATTTCGTAATGAGCAAACTTAGTGCAACATGCTAAGGGCTTACGGGGGTGTTCTTGGAGGACTTTAGCTACTAGTTCGCCGATCGGAGTTGCGCTGTTCACTACAAACCAGTTATCTAGTTTTCCTTTTTTTGCGCTCTCAACGAGTGCTCAGCAAGAGACAATGAACAAGAGCTTTACACGCATCTGAGATTCTAAAAAAGGAATGGCCGGAGGGGATAAACAATCAACATCTTACTAGCAGCTCCGTTGTTTCCAGCCCCCAATCCGCTCTCGCTCGCCGCTACTAACGGGGTCTCGGATACTTCCATCCGAAGGGGTGGTCTAAGTAAAGCCAAATAAAAACCCTCACCCTCGATTTTAACACCCGAAATAAGTGTTTGTAAGAACACGTGATTATTTGTCAAGTGTTCACCAATTCTACTAACTTACTGTTCGGATACTTCGTAAAAGTTTCGAAGCTTCATTAATTGTGCGAGATGCATCGTGCGTCATTGAGTCATTAACTTCAAGGGTTTATTGCACCAAACTCTCCTGTTAAATATTGAAAATGCACATTTCTCTCTTGTGAAATTTTAATAGGTATCTCAGCCTAAGCTTCTGTAATAGTTGCACGTTTAACATTTGTCACGACGATTTTGTTAAACACGCGTTGTTTTGACGCCAAAATAACTATTTTTTTTTATAATAATTAGGATTATGATATGAAAATGACATTTTATTATTGTAACAATTTTCATATCTACTCAAATACATTACCCACATTAGGATATATAATTTTTCTTCACAAATACACGTGATGTATTTGAGTAAATATGAGAACTACTACAATAAAAGAATGACATTTTCGTACTATAGACCTAATATTGTAACAGATACCTAATATTATCAAAACAATGGTTGATTAGGCGCTGTAACAACGCTTGTTCAATAACTCACTGCGTCAAGGGTTAAACATACAACTATTACAAAAAAGTAAAGGTTAAAGTGCATATTAAAATTTCACATAAAAAAGTGTGTATTTTCAATATTTTACAGAGAAATTTGGTACAATAAACTTGTAACTTTAAATAATCAACCATAAAGCAGTTAGAGTGCAACAAATCAAATAAATAAATTTAAGGCACCAGTCCTACCATCCTACAAATAGAAGGTTTAATTAGCATGCCTACTAGATAGTTGTTTCTTAAAAATAATAATCAGGTAACAACTTTCTGTTGTCATTATACTAAAAACGTTTAATGGAGGGGATAAATCATTGATTGATTACTCATTTTTATTATATATAATGTTTGACTGAAATTTTACAAAAATATTTGTAATATACATCATTATCTTATCTAAATATATTGTTGATTTATGATCTTTATAATATATATATATATATCGTCTCATCCAAAATCCAAACAATATATAAAATGCATGGAATTCTCATTGGCTACACTGCTGGGATGAGAAAACCATCGGGTATACATTTGTTTTGTTTTTTTAAATCTAATTTATATTTTCACAAAAAACAAAATCAATATTTTTTCCTAAATTCATTATTATAATATTATGTTATGTATGTATAAAGTTTTTTTTAAAAAATTAATTGTGGTGGATTCATGTGCATTCTAAATCCGCGTGTTAATGCAGACATCTCACGTCTCTATCCGACATACAATATAATGTTTATGGAACAAACACGACAATCAACATAGTATAAAAAGGTTGGAAATTTAACTAATAATTCGGTGAAGACTTCAGACCAAGATTAATTACAAATTTTAAATATTGATTTAGCACTAACCGAAATTTCCATGTATTTATTAGGAGACTGGTTCATTCCTAACACATTATCTATTATGAACCACGTCATCATCACTGTAAAAAATATATAAACTACTATCATGAATGGTACAATTTTTTGCTAAAAAAAGTTTTTTGGGGATGGAGGTCTTTTTTTTTTTATTATTAACAAGTTGAGGCCTAGTTATGGAACTATTTTATTTTTTATTTTTTTGAAAGGAGTTATGGAACTATTAGAGACCAAGAAAAGGGAAATTACACATAGCTTCTCTTAAAAATAAAGAATGGGAAAATAAACAAAAGGTGGACCATGTTGTGAAAAAGTAAAAATTTACGGTAAAAAGTAAAAACTCAAAAACTCAAAATTTATCAAATTCTACACTTTATAAAATTTTTCTCTCTTCACAATTGTGTTTTTCTACACAAATGGAGAGACCTATTTATAGATCTCAATTGGAGATTAGTCAAAAATTAATACATCATTAATTACATCATCACACACTAATTTTCAATATTTTACAACTCAATTTTCAACTTTCAACCTTCAACATTCAACAATAAATAATAATATATATTTATATATATTTTCAACACTCCCCCTTGTGATGATGATCATGATAGAATGACTATCTCCATTACGTGTTGTATACTGCCTCGTTAAAAACCTTACTAGGAAAAACCCATTGGGACAAAAACCATAGTAAGGAAAAAAGAGTGCAGCCACGTAAACTCCCCCTGATGTCAACATGAATGATTCTTCACATATTTCGTAGATTGCGCATCCCAATATTATAAATGTGTTTTCTGAATATCGCCGTGGGAAGTGCCTTTGTGAAGAGATCGGATGAGTTCTCACTTGATTGAATGTAACAGATATCAATATCTTTATTCTTCTCCAGCTCTTGAGTGTATGCAAAGAATTTAGGAGGAATATGTTTAGTTCTGTCACTTTTGATGTATCCTTCTTTCATTTGGGCAACACATGCGGCATTATCTTCATACAGTGTGATTGGATTCTTGTCCACTGATAATCCGCAAGAAGTTTGGATATGCCGAGTCATTGATTTAAGCCAGACACATTCACGGCTTGCTTCATGTAGTGCAATAATCTCGGCATGATTTGATGAAGTTGTAACAAGTGTTTGTTTCTGTGATCGCCAAGAGATTGCAGTGCCTCCACGAGTAAATACATATCCGGTTTGGGAACGTGCCTTATGTGGATCAGATAAGTATCCAGCATCAGCATAACCAATTATTCTCTGATTTGTATCTTTTGGATACAAAAGTCCCAAATCCGTCGTTCCTCGTAAATAACGGAATATATGTTTAATTCCGTTCCAGTGCCTCTTCGTTGGACATGAACTGAATCTTGCCAATAAATTTACTGCAAAAGATATGTCTGGTCTAGTGCAATTTGCAAGATACATAAGGGCACCAATGGCACTTAGATATGGTACTTCAGGACCAAGAACAACTTCATCATCTTCACATGGACGAAATGGATCCTTTTCTATATTCAATGATCTGACAACCATTGGAGTACTTAAAGGATTTGATTGATCCATATTGAAACGTTTAAGGACCTTCTCTGTATAATTAGACTGGTGAACAAAAATTCCACATTCTTTTTGTTCAATTTGTAAACCAAGACAATACTTGGTTTTTCCAAGGTCTTTCATTTCAAATTCTTCCTTCAAGTACATCATAACTTCTTGAATTTCTTTATTCGTTCCAATGATGTTTAAATCATCAACATATACAGCAATAATTACACATCCGGATGTTGTTTTCTTGATGAAAACACAAGGGCATATTGGATCATTTACATATCCCTTTTTCATCAAGTGCTCACTTAGCCGATTATACCACATTCGGCCAGATTGCTTTAACCCATATAATGATCTTTGCAATTTTACAGAATAAAATTCTCTGGGTTTTGAACTTTGTGCTTCAGGCATCTTAAATCCTTCAGGGATTTTCATGTATATATCACTATCAAGTGATCCGTATAAGTAAGCTGTAACAACATCCATAAGACACATTTCCAAATTTTCAGACACTGCCAAACTAATCAAATATCGAAACGTAATTGCATCCATAACAGGAGAATATGTTTCTTCATAATCAATTCCAGGTCTTTGAGAAAAACCTTGTGCAACAAGTCGAGCTTTATATCTCACTATTTCATTTTTCTCATTTTTCTTTCGAATAAAAACCCATTTGTACCCAACAGGTTTAACACCTTTAGGTGTAAGGACTATAGGTCCAAAAACACTACGTTTATTTAGCGAATTTAATTCAACCTGGATGGCATCTTTCCATTTTGACCAATCCTTTCGAGTTTTGCATTCACCAAAAGATTTTGGTTCATTATCTTCATTTACGATGTCACATGCCACATTGTACGAAAATATCTCATCAATATCTTGTACATTCTTTCGGTTCCATATTTTTCCAGTATTAATATAATTGATAGAGATTTCATGATTCTCGTCAGTTTGTGGTTCTGACAAAATATTTTCATCATCGTGTGTTTCTTCTGGAACACCATTTTCTATTTTCTGATCATCATTTTTCTCTATGTATTTTCTTTTCCGAGGATTTTTATCCTTTGAACCGATTGGCCTTCCACGCTTCAGGCGTTTTATGACATCATGAATGTCTTCATTTTGTTTCTTTGGAATTTCAACTCGAGCAGGGGCATTTACAGCAGGTATATATGATTTTGTTACCCCTTTTGTGTCTGCAAATGCATCTGGCATTTGATTTGCTATTCTTTGCAAATGCACAATTTGCTGTACATCTTTATCACATTGTTTAGTTCTAGGATCCAAATGTAATAATGATGGTACATACCATGTGATTTCTTTTTCGATGTGTTTCTTTTCTCCCCCTAACATTGGGAAGTTATTTTCATCAAAATGACAATCAGCAAACCGTGCTGTAAACACATCGCCTGTCTGAGCCTCAAGATATCTAATGATTGATGGACTATCATAGCCGATATAAATACCATTCTTTCTTTGAGGTCCCATTTTTGTTCTTTGAGGTGGTGCAATAGGCACATACATCATACATCCAAAAATTCTCAAATGAGAAATATCTGGTTCTTTGCCAAATACAAGCTGCAATGGGGAGTGTTTATGATATGCACTTGGCCTGATGCGAATCAATGCAGCAGCATGTAAAATTGCATGTCCCCATATAGAAATAGGGAGTTTCGTTCTCATAATCATTGGTCTAGCAATCAACTGCAGACGTTTAATCAATGATTCAGCTAATCCATTTTGTGTATGAACATGAGCTACAGGATGTTCAACAGTAATTCCCATCGACATACAATAGTCGTTAAAAGTCTGGGAAGTAAATTCTCCAGCATTATCAAGTCTTATTTTCTTGATCGTATATTCGGGAAATTGATTCCGCAATTTTATTATTTGAGCCATCAATTTTGCAAATGCCACATTCCGAGTGGACAATAAACATACATGTGACCATCTGCTAGAGGCATCGATCAATACCATAAAGTATCGAAATGGTCCACATGGTGGATGAATTGGCCCACAAATATCACCTTGAATACGTTCAAGAAATATGGGTGATTCCTTTTGGATTTTAGCTGGTGATGGTCTTATAATAAGTTTCCCCAGAGAACATGCTTTACACTGAAACTTATTATTCTGAAAGATCTTCTGGTCTTTCAGTGGATGACCACTTGTATTTTCTATAATCCTTCGCATCATTATTGAACCAGGATGTCCCAATCGATCATGCCAATTTGTTAGTATTGAAGAATTTCCAATAACCATATTTGATTCGATTGGACTTATATGTGTATAATGCAATCCAGTAGGGAGCATTGATAATTTCTCAACTACATATTTCTTTCCTGATTTATATGTAGTAAGACACATATATTTCTCATTTCCTTCGGTTATTGTTTCCGTATCATAACCATGAGAATATATATCATTAAAACTCAACAAATTTCTTTGTGATCGTGGTGAATATAAAGCACTATTTATCAAAAATTTTGTACCATTAGGTAACAAAAATTGTGCTTTGCCACATCCTTCAATCAAGTCTACAGGACCTGATATTGTATTCACCATTGTTTTTGTTGGTTTTAATTCCAAGAAATATTTTTCATTTCTGAGGATAGTGTGCGTTGTACCACTATCTGGTATGCAAACTTCCAGTGCATTATTTACATCTTTGATCATAGCATTTTCCATAATGATCTTCAAAAATAATATGCAATAAAATGAATTAAGAAAGATACATGCAAACAATACATGCAAAATATAATATGTTTTATAAAATAAAAATTACATTGTTACATTCTTTTCCCACCAGTATATTTAATCAATATCTTCGAAATCATTCAAAAAGTAGGCAGCATCTAAATTCATTGAACCACTTGCATGGTCAATGTTTTCAGTAAAATTGGTCTCTTTTTCTTTCCCCTTTATTGAATCTTTATAGAGCTTACACAGATGCTCAGGGGCTCGACAAGTTCTTGACCAATGTCCTGGAGTGCCACATCTATAACAAACACTCTCAGTTCTTTTTGGATGATTTTCATTTTCACCCGTATTATCATGCTGCCTCTTTTGTGGGTGGTTCGTGACGTTCCTTTGAGATGAGTTATTGAAATAACTATCTCTTTTATTTTCAAATCCACGGCCTCGACCACGACCGCGATCATTTCTATGCCCACGTCCACGCCCACGTCCTCGTCCACGACCTCGACCAAAATCTTGTCTATATCTTTGATTTTGGTTTTCATTTTTACTTACGACATTTGCTTCAGGAAATGCCGTTGAACCAGTAGGTCTGGACTGATGATTTCTCATGAGCAATTCATTATTCTTTTCCGCCACGAGTAAACATGCGATGAGTTCTGAGTATCTTGAAAATCCACGCACTCTATATTGCTGTTGTAGAGTTATATTTGATGCGTGGAATGTGGAAAATGTCTTTTCAAGCATTTCCATCTCAGTAATATTATGCCCACAAAATTTCAGCTGTGAGACAATTCGATACATCGCAGAATTATAATCACTCACCTTTTTAAAATCTTGGAATCTTAAAGTATTCCATTCATCTCGTGCGGTCGGAAGTATAACTTCCCGTATATGCTCAAAACGTTCTTTTAACCCTTTCCACAAAATCATTGGGTCTTTTTCGGTCAAATATTCACATTTCAACCCCTCATCAAGATGTCTGCGTAAAAATATCATCGCTTTTGCTTTATCTTGTGAGGATGATATGTTATTTTCTTTGATAGTTTCGTTAAGACCCAATGACTCGAGATGCATTTCTACATCGAGGGTCCATGGCATATAATTCTTTCCGGTTATATCAAGTGCAATGAATTCGAGTTTCGCCAAGTTCGACATGGTGGTACTAGAAAATAACAATGCATTTTATTAGTTAATTTCCATAAATATGACAATACAAAATAATGGAAGAACGTAAATTACAAGTGCGCATACAAATAGAGAAAAAATATGTGTTGGAAAATCGCTGGTGAGTAAAAGACTCGTGAGCATGATGATCATAGTCGTTATGAAAAATATCCTTATAAATGTCATCATCTCCATCTTCGAAAAAACCGAGGATAAAATATTTTGAGAGAAAGAATGAATTTGGTGTGATTGAAAATGAGTTTGAGTGAACATATTTATAGGGCAAAAACTAGCCGTTTTGTTACCGTTTGTGACCGTTGGGGGTAAAGAAAAAATTGAGTATGTGTTGAATAAAAATTCGTGATAATCATGTAATGCATATAATGATAATCATAATTAAATAATTATGTATATCATATCACATTATTATAAGGTCAGTGTCGTAGACAGCCTTTTATATAATGTTGTGAAATTATACCAATATAGTTAGTATAAATTCAGGTATAGTATATCATATCACATTATTATAAGATCGGTGTCGTAGACAGCCTTTTATATAATGTTGTGAAATTATACCAATATAGTTAGTATAAAGTCAGGTATAGTATATCATATCACATTATTATAAGATCGGTGTCGTAGACAACCTTTTATATAATAACATGAGATTATACAAATATGGTTAGTATATAAATACACAATAATATATATCATATCACGTTATTATAAGGTCAGTGTCATAGACAACCTTTTATATAATAACATGAAATTATATATTAATATAGTTAATATATATACATAATAAATATATATCACGTTATTGTTTAAAAACCTTAGAGGCTTTTATACTTGTCGTATCCCTTACCGGGAGTGTGGGATGTCGTCTTAACATCCTCCCAGGATTTATAACAAGTTTTGAAAAAAACTTATTTTTTTCATAACATGATATTATATATTAATATATACACAATAAAAATATATAAACAGTAAAATAAAAATTCTTACTTGTTGAATATTTTTGACTTCTTCTTGTATTTTGGAGCGTCGGAAAATATAGAGAACCTTCGAGCGATCGTGCTGATAACGTGTTGTGAAAAAGTAAAAATTTACGGTAAAAAGTAAAAACTCAAAAACTCAAAATTTATCAAATTCTACACTTTATAAAATTTTTCTCTCTTCACAATTGTGTTTTTCTACACAAATGGAGAGACCTATTTATAGATCTCAATTGGAGATTAGTCAAAAATTAATACATCATTAATTACATCATCACACACTAATTTTCAATATTTTACAACTCAATTTTCAACTTTCAACCTTCAACATTCAACAATAAATAATAATATATATTTATATATATTTTCAACAGACCAAACATATTTTTAAATGGAGTGAAAATATTTTTTTTAAAAAAGTGGACCAAACAAAAAGGAAAAAGAAGTGTAAAATTTTTTAAAGGTGTAACAAAGAGAGAGAGAGAGAGAAAACGAAATGAAAGAGACAATTATTTCAAAAAGACTTTATTTTTTATGTTTACCATCACATTTAAATATTAATTTATTTGATAGCTATATTACATCATTGTTAAAATCATAATAGAAATTTCAATCACTTCGTGTTTAGATAAGAATGGAGTCTATTCAAGCTAAATCGACCGAAAATCATTTCATGTAGAATAGTAAAATGGTACATTTTTTAAAAATTTATATAAAAAAAATACATGATTCTCAATGAATTATTGGAGAACTTTTATACAAGTATTTGTGCTAAAAAGTTCAGATTAAATTTGATAATAAAAAGAAGAAGCAAATTTAAATATTTATGATTTTATCCAAAAATACAGATCTTGAGCCAACAATGATCATGCCGATCACATTGAGATTTTATTGAATAAATAATTAAAATTTGACGATATTGTTATAAGAAAATAGATGTATTTATTGATTAACCGTCACATTTAAACAATTATGATAAGGAAAAAAAAAAATTTAAAAAAAAATAAAAAATGACAAATAAATATTGATCACGACAGCTAAAACCCCTTGCTGCCAAGTTAGTGGTTGGAATGTATTTTACAAACGAGGACTCTCGACCTCAAGAAAAATTATGATCGGAAAAAAATGAAATAATTTCTATTTTTTCCCTAAAAAAAACAAAAAACCAAAGTTTCCGTTCTTAAGTTTCAACAGTTTTATGGGGTTATATATATTTTAAAATTTATCCCATAAATTAATCGTGTTTCCTACTAATACAATAATAATGCTGTAAAGATTGAGATTAGTTTGGGTAATTATCCTATTGGGGATCACTGATACATTGTATTAAGTTGTTTGATGGCAAATTTAAATTTAATGTAATATCCTCTAGCTTCGTACGAGTTTAATGTTCTGTGTAACTATTTATCACACACAAGTCAATATCATTTGTTATGATTTAAATTACTGCATTGCCTTTAAAGAAGAAGTGAAAATTGATCCCAGATACAATAGTAATTTATCATTTATCCATACTAATTTAAATTTATTATTTATATAAATTTTTTTTCATAAAATATACCGAATACTCTATAAAGATTTTTAGGATAGGAATCATTTCGATCCGTTAGATCGTCTCACAAGAGACCTACTCTCATGAAGGAAAACCAAAAAACAAAAAAAATAATTTTTTTTTAACATTTGTATATACAAAATTATTGATCCTTTGAAGCCATGTGTTTGTGTGTGTGTTTTTTTTTAATTAAAAAAAACCGTAAAACCACTATTAACAGAACAAATGTACTTTATTTTAAATGGTAGATATCTTGTGAAAATGCATCACACATTTATTTATAAGATAAGTTTTAAATAATATTTTATACATACAAAAAAATATTTTTCATGAGTCGAATCGAGAGAAATTCGTTTCACAAAATTAATCCGTGAAACAATCTCGTAAGATTTTTTTGCATTTTTTGTTTAAAAAAAAGGTTTACAAATACCTATACTTAGAAGGTCTTATGCTTTTTCAATATTTTGGGAGAGCTATTAATTCAATATTATTTTATTTTATCATGAAAAAACGTATTTTTAGGGGGAAAAAGACTTATAATCGTTATGTAGTTAGCATAAATATGTATCAAATATATATCTATATATCTTATAAAAGATGTGATATGAATTTTGATTAATATTCATAAGTTCGATTTTTCTTACTGTTACTTTATCCTATAAACATGAGTTAATTCAGTGTCTGTTTAGTAAGATTTATCTTCGGTTTAGAAAGAAAGCAACTGCTTATCATATGTCATTAAAAAAAAAATTGACAAGAAATGATAAAATATTTTGTATTATATAACATTGACACTAATTCCAATCTCAAACCCAAAGATTTTGTTTATCCCATGCTGTCTTCTTGTACAGGAAAACATCAACGTTATTTGAACAGAAGCCAACTCAAAAGCCCCAAACAGTGAAATTTATCTGCTAATCTTGATTCTTGTCGGTGAATCTTCGAAGTAAATTAACGGCAGTAAGTCCATACGCGGCTGCGGTTGCGTATACATCTTCATATATAAACACAGAATTTTTAACTTTACTATTATTTTTTCTAGACGTTAGTTTCTCCCATCCCCTGTTGAAATCTGGTCTGAAATTTTCTACCTTTTCTTTTCTGGGTTTCTTTTGGAGAATCTATTCCAAACTTTTCTCGCTGGAATTCGAGTCACCGTTGCCTTGTATCTACAGATTTATACTCTCGCTCTATCTGGGCGCTAAAGTTGGTTTCTTGGCCGGGGCACCGACGAAGGCCTCGTGTCGGAGCTCTGATTGACGGAAACTGGTTCAAATAATGGCGAAGCGCGGTTATAAATTGCGTATCCTCTTGATTTCTGCTTCTGTCTGTTTATGTATCTGCTTATCCATGTGTGTATGTAATGTGAATGTCGGTGAGTTTGAGTGGGCAGCCCACAAATCTATTCTAGGTTTGTCTCTATTTGCGTGATCTAAGGTGTTCAACAATCGGATTTTTTGAAATCTTTCTTTATTTTCTTGGTGTTAAGGGAAGTAGATAAGGGTGAGTGATTGTTGAAATTGCTGAAAAAAGATTGTGTTAGGCCTCTATTATCTATTTTCTTGACCAATTAAATCTTGACCGGAGTAGTTTAGTTCATCCGGCGCAGTTGATACCGCAGAAAATTTGTTTCTTGCTCTTGTGCAGAAGCGAGTGTGAAAATTTAAGTCTTAATTTCCTATTCAGATGTGTTAAGACTTAAGTATCCTGAGTGGCTACAAGTGTTGGGATTTTTAGTCTTTGCGAAATTTGTCTGTTGGTTGATTTATGTGGATCAGTGTACGAGAAATTGATTATAGTTTCTTTCACTTACTCCTGAATGCTTCTACAATTATTTATCATTGCATTGCTGCAAGTTTAAACTGTTTGTTCTTGACCAAACCTTCTGTAGAGGAATTTGTTGCACATGCAGGGAATGTAAATTGTTTGAGGTTTGGGAAAAAGAATTGCCGAGTATTTATTACTGGTGGGGATGATCAGAAAGTGAATCTCTGGTCCGTTGGGAAACCGACATCTTTAATGGTTAGTATAGAAATAATATCTAACCCGTGGTTTGCACACATTGCATCTGGCCCTGAACAGCATGTTTGATGACAAGTTGTGCACGTACTTCAGAACAATTTACCTTCATGGAATGGATTTGATGATTTGTTTCTTTTCTCAAATGTTGGGGTCTTATTATTATTTTCAATCATATTCAAAAGGAATTAGCGACCACTGAACTGCACATTAGAACTTCGTGATTCATGCATGGAACCTATACAAATATCCCAAGCATTTGGTGTTTCCTTTTTTCAACAGTTATCACACAACTGACTCTGTGTTGAACATCAGGCGCTTCGTATGTTTTCTTCAGTTTTTAAGTTTAAACTATCTTCAAATTTCCCAAGATCATTTTGCTCATTTGTTCTACATCATGTAAATTTTTGCAATTTGGACCCCAGTGGTGTGTGCTGTTTTTTCCCCAACCAGTGAGGTTAAGATAACACCTTTTAGCATAGTACTTGCTGTTATCTTTCTATCTAATGACATAAAAATCTGAACATCATTAAGCTGTTGCTTGTTTCAACTTGATATATCCCCTGCTTTCTAATTGCTTCAGTGTGCTAGATTTTCTGGTAGATATTTGAATTAAAGCACACGCTATTTAGTTGGACTGACCAATCATTGCTCGCCGCTAAATGTATAATAGTATTATTTCCTGGGATTAGTTTTGATTGCTTCAAACTTTGATCCTGCCAGTTATAGATGTCGTCTTAATTTCTTGTTCTTGTAATTTTGGAAGCTCTGCTTCTATTCTTATGCTTTGAATAGTTTTTGTTACCTTATACTGCCAAAGGATGATGAACTTCTGGTTATTATGCAGAGCCTGTGTGGACACACTAGTCCAGTTGAGTCTGTGGCTTTTGATTCAGCAGAAATTCTAGTAGTAGCTGGATCTTCTTCTGGTGCCATAAAGTTGTGGGATTTGGAAGAAACAAAAAGTAGGTTAATTTATTTTCATCATGATTTATGCTATACTGATTTGAATTTCAGCAATGATAATGGATTTGAATTAGTCCAAAAACTGAGCTTGTTATTTATTTTTTCAAACTGCGAGCAAATTGCAATCAATAAAATATTTTTATCATATATGGGAGACTTTTCTCTGACATTGATAATGTTCTCGAAGTATAGTGGTCCGCACTCTTACTGGACACAGATCCTATTGCACCGCTGTTGAATTTCATCCATTTGGTGAGTTTTTTGCATCTGGTTCTATGGACACCAATCTGAAGATATGGGATATTAGAAAAAAAGGATGCATCCACACATATAAAGGTCATACTCGAGGGATCAGCACGATAAGATTCACGCCTGATGGACGGTGGGTAGTTTCAGGTGGATTCGATAATGTCGTAAAGGTATATTGCTGTGACATTTTAAAAAAAAGTGTTCATATGTAAATATGTAATTGGCTCTTGTGTATCTTACTTGGCCATGAACTTCATATTTGTTGCACAGGTTTGGGACTTGACAGCCGGAAAGCTTTTGAATGATTTCAAGTTTCATGAAGGACATGTTCGGTCCATAGAATTTCATCCACTTGAGTTTCTGTTAGCGACTGGTGAGTTTGTAAATGGGTTTACTGCTGTCGTTATTCTCCGTGCTTGTGGTATGCCAATCGGATTGTTTTTTTTTTTTAATTTTTGTTCAGGTTCAGCTGACAAAACCGTCAAATTTTGGGATTTGGAGACATTTGAGATGATAGGATCTGCCAGACGTGAGGTGTTTAAACTTCTCCATCAAAACTCTATGCCTGGATTTGATATTTCTTCGCAGTTGAAAATTTTACGTTGATTCATAGTGGGATGAGTATTCAATGAACTTCGAATAGCAAAATATTTATTTAAGTTTTTCTTTTTAATATTTCCGATATAGTCTCCTATGTCGCGATAAACCGATAATTAATGACGAGGCACATTTCATCTATTCTCTCTTGATAATTTTGAAGAATATCATGTTTTTTTATATTCTGCTATCTTGCTTTGTTTCAATATGATTAGTTTTGGGATCTCCCTGTTCACTTGCCCTTCGGCACTCAAGATCCAACGCTTTTACTAAATTTGCCAAAAGTACTTACCATTTGGAAATAAATCTGAACCTAAAATAATTAAATTAGTTGCTTTCGCAATTACGCCACCATTGCCATTCCTATTTTTATATTATGCATGTTACCCTTTTTTTTTGGGCGTATTTGGTTAGATTTCTCAAGATGTTTGCTTTAATCAATTTGGTTGTCTCACCCTCTAGGCTGCAGGAGTACGAGCACTCACCTTCCATCCTGATGGAAAGAATCTGTTTTGCGGATTTGATGATAGTTTGAAGGTATGATTTTGGAATTTTGAATTACATTTTATCACTTTAAGGGAGGAATATCTTTTAATGTTGTCCATCAAATTTCAAATGTAGGTTTACTCATGGGAACCTGTAATATGCCATGATTCTGTTGATATGGGGTGGTCTACAGTTGGTGATCTTTGCATTCATGATGGAAAACTTTTGGGTGGAGCATATTATGAAAACTCGGTCGCGATTTGGGTGGCAGATGTTTCGGTATTAGTCTGTTCTTTTTGCTCTGTCCGGTCATCAATCACTTTCAATTGTTTTTCACTTTAAATTCCACTTGCGTACTTTTCCCTTGATCAAGTATTGTTTATGTGTTAGCTTATAGAGCCATATGGCACAAGGGTTGCACCTGAGCAACATAACCAGTCGGAGCAGAAACCTGGAGATCAGGTGAAGAAAGAAGAAAAGCCCAAGCCAAATATGCGCTCTACAACACCCGAGAGCGATGCAAAGGAAATCAAAACTATATATGTGGACCGTATGTTTTATTGTGCTTTTCTCTACTTTCCACTCAATGTTAGGGAAGTGTGACATTTCTGAACATTTGGATTAATTTTGGCCCATTTGAACTTTCAGGAGTGAATCCCATCATTTCAAAGGCACCTGCTTCCCTTGATGCCCCTAAGGGGGTAACCCCGTCGGAATCAAAGGAAACAAGTGCTGTTGGAATTCAAAAGCGAGCTCCTGCTATTAGCTTGCCAGCAAAAAATAATGCACCAGCCAGTAATAGGTCTCTTGTTATACCTAGCATTGTACCTCGTGATGCTTCTGATGGAAAAGATTCAGTTGGGTCTAGGAGGGAAAGTATTGCTTCTAATAAAGCAAGTAGTGTTGTTTCTGCTAAGCCTCCTCATACTCGGAGGCTATCCAACTGCAGATTTGATGTGGAAAGATTGTCGGTGTCCCTCGACTCCATGCCTTCCGACAATGTGAAAAGTTCATTTGGCACTAAGAGGGAAACAAGTGTCCGCTCCAGACTCGTGACTGATGAAAATGCTAAGGATTCATCTGAGGGGAAACAATCAAGTTTCAAGACTGTTGTGGAAAAGTTCGACAGAACTTCAACACCAGCAACTACATCAAGCACAGGTATTTGTTTAGTTTCTCCCCTAAAATCTCTATTTGTCATTCCAAGAAGAAACACTAGGAAATAGCAAACAACCACCTAGTTGTATGCACTGAAGAAAAACTAGTTTACAGACTATTGTTTTTAAGATCTATTGGTGCTTTGGGAGATTCTGATTTTATTTAGAAGCTGATTCTGTTTCAAGTGCTCAAATATTATCAATTTCGCAGCTTGGTAACAATGAACCTAGAATTCTGAAACTAGACTTGCTTCCTACCTACCGTATCCCAGCAAACTTTAAATCGTTAAATTTAAAGCCATGTTTTCAAATAGTTGTCAGCTGACAAGCTTTGCACAGATATGCAATTTTCCAACATTGTGGAATTCAGTTTCTGGTGCTGTTTTGGTGACTGCAGTATGGATATAAATTTTTATTATGCTGATAATTTTTTGCATGCATTATAGATCATGGTCAAAGCTATGCTTATCTGATCTTCCCGAAATGTTTTATTTCAGTTGTATCAGGTGTTCATACACTGAATAGCAGTAAGGCGGCGAACCCTGTCAAAGTTGTCAATGGAGGTTGCTGTTTAACATGATTATTAGTAAGTGATAATTGATCGACTAGGCTAAGTTTTAAATGGCTTTGTGCTTGATTATGGCAGTGGCAGTTGTACATGGAAGAACGCGTAGTTTGGTAGAGAGGTTTGAAAAAAAGGAAAACTGTGATGATGAAATTTGCATGCCCAACAAGGCTTCTGGTGTGACCGCCGAGGCTTTGGAAACGCCTTCCTCTCAGGTAGAAACATTCTCCTTTTAATCTAATTATTTCTGTCTTTATGGGAGCCTAGAAATTTTCAGTACTTTTCAAGTGAGCTACCAGGGCTTTCTAGATAATTTGAGGCAGTAGAATTTTAGCAAGTTCGATAGAGTGAAATAGTGGTGTTGCTTGTTGACTTTGCTGGGGACTATCTTTGCTACATGGGTTCTCGTCCATTGTAGTTCCCTGTCCTCATTGAGTATTGGTGTTCTATGTCTGAGACTTCATGATATTGTTTCATTTCCTTAAACCTGCAGTTTCGTCTCAGAACACGAGTCCTATTGAAATGATTTATGTGAATCACTAATTAATTATTATTGGTGTTATTGTATTGTTTTCCAGAATACTGACCTGAAAGTTATTGTGAGGGAGGAGCCTACTGTGAGTGATGTTAGTATTATAGAATATCTGATGCAGAATCATGAATCCCTGCTGAGTTCATTTCGATCCCGCCTGACAAAGTTGCAGGTAAATTTAAGGAGATTGTTTAAATAAGTGCAATGAATTGTTGTCTCTGCAAGTCTTTGACATGTGTAAAAAGTTTCTGGCGGACAATACGAGCTTTAGCAATTTACTGAACCAAAATGTTCTGTAGCAGTGTAGATCATTTTACTTTAAGTACAGAATTTATTTGGCAATATATAATGTGTCCAATAAATGTCATTGTATGTCTAACTAATTTTATCACAATTTATAGCTGATTAATGGTGCATTATAAAGTTTTTGAATTACACAATAGCTCAAATGACATTTTGGATTGATATACCTCACAATTGTCGCTTCTCTTGGTAATTGCATCAACTAGTGAATCATAGGAGTTGAACGCTTGATTTTGTCTGAATGTCAGACTTAACACTTGCCGTATATAAAAAATAATAGCCAATAATAACAACGCAACTCAAAATTTTAAATCTTACTAGACTTGGCGGGCCATGCTCAATAGTCGTGCCACATATAAAATTGCAATAGGGAAAGATGGAATTGTTGCTGACAATCAGTTAGTGATTGTTACCTGTTATCATTTCATTGTTGGAAACTAGAATTTTTTCTTATTTTTGGTTTTGGTTTTCTGACAGAAATTCAATTACATGCAGATGGTACGGCATTTTTGGGAGAGGAATGATGTGAAGGGTGCCATAAATGCTGTGACAAAATTTCCAGACCATTCTGTGGGTATTTCTTGCATTAGCTTTTTTTATATTTTAGCCTATTAACAATACCATGCATGGTGTTTTCTTAAGGTACTTTGCCCATGCAGGTACAGGCAGATGTAGTTGGTGTTTTCCTTGAAAGGACGGAGATTATTACGTTGGACTTATTTTCTTGCTTGCTTCCAATGCTTTTGGGATTATTGGAAAGCAAAGTAGAAAGGTAATTAACTAACAACCTTTGCATACAAGCAGTTCTAAGGACATGGATCTAGAGGTGTGTGATGAATGATGAGTCGAACTAGCTTGAGTTAAGCTTGTTTGATCTTTCACCCTTTTAGCTACTATTTATAGGTTGATTAGCAAGCTTTCATGGCTGCTAGCTGGCATTTAATGCATTCTTCTTTAATTTTTTTTATATGTTATGTTCTAATAATAACAGTATTACAGTAATAATTATTACTACTATGAATAAAACAGAATCTGGTATCCATTTTTCATGACTGACGGAGGGTTGTTCGTGTGTCTTTTAAGTTGACATTGAGCGATCCTACCGTTTGTGGCATCTGATTTCATCTTGAAAGGACCATCTGGATTATGGAATTCTTGTTTTGTTTCTGGTTGGTTGCATTAGTTTTCTCCTACATGACTCGTTCTCGATCGACCTGGTGAAATCATTTTCACCAAGTTGAATGAAAAATGTGATTCGGAATTCAAATGAGATATGGCATTATAACGCCTGGTTGCTATTCACTCCGACTGTAACCAATTTTTGAACAATATCCCACTACTGGCCTTCTGATATAAATGTCTAATTATCATGATCGTGGGTTGAATTTCTTGCGATTTTACTGGGACCAGTTTGAATTCAGATCTTTGTCATCTGTATCATCGCTGCCGATTATGAAAATTGTTTTTTTGCATGGCAATGGAAAGATGAAACATCCTTTTTCTGTCTGCCTGCTATATTTCTATCTGATTTTGAATTCTGCAACTTTCTTCGTTGACTAAACTGATATGCCATGTATAGTATGTTCTCACGATTTCATATTGTCCGATCGAATTTCATCTGCAGACACTCTAGCGTTTCATTAGAGATACTTCTAAAGTTAGTAGCGGTCTTTGGTACAATGATTCGTTCAACAGTTTCGGCACCTCCAGCCGTTGGAGTAGATCTTCATGCAGAAGAGAGGTAGTGTAGCCTACCTACTTCCCTTCTAGCAATTCGGTAGTGTGGCCAAAAGGATTTTACTGCATGACAATCTTACTTGATGAATTTTTGCTGGCAGACTTCATTGTTGCAAAAGGTGCTTTGTCCATCTGCAAGACATAAAGACAATTCTTCCAGAACTTGTGAAGTAAGTATATTTTCTTAAAACAAATCATGGTGTATTTTTGGAGCAAACAAGTCACATAACAAGTCATTGTTGGGTTCTAAGTATGACCATTTACCTCACTCCAGCTATGTGGTATTCAAATTTTTATGTTTGCCGAACGAAAAGAAACAGGTTATATGTGATTAGGATCTTCCTACCGGCAAATCCAGCTGTGTTCTTGTAGATTTGCTGTTGTAGAGCAGGGGCCAGTCAAGATCTCATGTTCATAACACGAAATTTCAAATAATATCGCGTCGATCATCAACGATTTTTTATCTGTACAGGAGGGGAGGCGTTGTGGCAAAATGCGCGCAACAACTAAATCTGGTTCTCCAACAGTCGTAAATGCATGCAACGACTGAATCTGCTTCTCCAACAGTTGTAGGCTATACATGTGATGAAACCAGCAAGAATTCTTACCAGAAATATGTCTCTTTCGTGGAGAATGCTCGCGATTGTCCCGTTGACATCTCTTTTTCGCTGCCAGTTTAAAGTTTGAGAGCCACGCGAAGTGCAATGCTTCTTACTGCGTTCTTTCAACTGCGCAGCAGCTTTTGATACGGCGGCCATTTGATTACATTTTGGGCGCCTATTTGGTGTAATCCTGTGTATAAATATGTGTAACATGAAAACATATGGTGTAAATCAAAATTGATCATGTATTCTAATTTAGTAATTTTTGGGATAAATGAACAAATGTTTTTTTTTTTTTGCCAAAATGTTTTGGGAGGTGATCAGTACTCCTTTGATTTTCAAAAAAAAAATAATAATAATAAATTTAGCGTTTGATCTTCTTAAAATTATAATTTGAAAATTTGTATACATTGACCCTCGGATCTTGGTTGCGCACTCGATTTGAAAGGCGTGGGTTGTGTTTTAACTTTTAAGATAAGAAAAACAAAATGTATTTTCTTTCAACCGTGCTCGAAAATTTAATTATTTTTAAGAAATGTAAATATAATAGGATGACATGTATAATTAGGTTCTCTATACTTAAGTGGAATCTGGTATATTTCAATCAAAATTTTCGTGTGGGCTGCACGTGTCTTGTATGATCCGAGGAGGTTATTATCTTATAGTTTGGGGACTATTTTTTTTTTTTGAGAGTTATGGTTTGGGGACTAATTTGTCTTTGGTTTCGTCTCTTTTTGTTTTGTTTGGTTCAATAATATTACTTTATCTTAGCGAGTTTTATGATATTCTCACGTATGTAAGCATGTTCTAAGGCAGCTGATTATCGATTGTAAGAATTAAGCACGAGCTTTATATTCTTTTATCAACCGCAAATAAAAATTGAAAAATTTTGTGGTTAATATAAAGAACATAAATCTAGCATTTAGGTAGTGTTTTTTGGAATGATTCTAGGAAATATTTTTCAACTTTTTTTCCATCAAATTAGAATCTTTTTAGGAAGCACATTTTTCAGCTTTCCTCCATAAAATTTTGTGGAGGAAAATATGAAAACTACTTCATAGAAATATTCCAAATCACTATCTTACTGTCCTGATCATTTGTCAAAGGCATATTTTTGAAACTTTTCCCTGTGTGGGTGTGAGTTGTGACCATAAAGAAAGACACAAGCCGACTATATTCGCAAACAATAAATAATGACTATTAGTTTTTCCTGTTTATAGTAAGATTTTCTATTTTTATTAATAGCTCATTAATTAGAAAATGAGTTTATAGTAAGATTTTCTATTTTTATTAATAGCTCATTAATTAGAAAATGATCCTTTCAGTCAAAGTGGCCAAGCCGTTCAATCTATTCAAAATTAATACAGTTGTCTCTATGCTAGAAAGTAAATTTTTTTTAGAAACATCAAACAAAAAGTTTTAGTTGTATTTAGTTAGTGTTTGAAAGAGCTTTTAAAATTTACTTCACAGCTTTTTCTTCAAAAAATTTTACAAAAAGTTTTAGTTGTATTTAGTTAGTGTTTGAAAGAGCTTTTAAAATTTACTTCACAGCTTTTTCTTCAAAAAATTTTAAAATTTTATAAAAAAAAAATGAAAAATACTTCCTAAAAATTTTTAGGAACACTACCTTCATTTGTGGCCGGATCTTTGTTTTCTATGCGGCACAATATACACGCATGGTGCTTCTATATATATTCGAAGCGAATGTTACATACGTGATGATGTGTTTTAATATTAAAAAAAGAACAAAATATATATTTTAAAAAATATCATAAAATTAATAATTTTTGGAATTGAATTGATAAGAGTGAAAAATAAAATATAAAAAATGTATTATAATATGGTAACACCATGTAATTAGTTTGATAATATGAAAGAAGTTTTAGGCAAATCCAAAATTACATGACTCGATATAGTTAGTATACGGTTCTTTTGTATTTTTTTTTATATATTGTGTATATCCATATTAAAATACATATTATGTGAGATCTATGTCCCACCTGAGAAAAATAAAAGCTTTATAATGGACATGAACCCCGAGAAAGAAGTGCTATGCGAACAAAGTGCTACGTGCGTGTGAGCAACCTCTTGAACGTGCGGGACAAAGTGCTACATGACGAGAGCCACCTCTTGACATGTAGGAGTCACCTTTAGATTTCCTGCTGGTGGATCGAAGGTCAAGTCGCGACGAGGACATCATGGGAAAAATGAAAGCTTTATAATGAACTACAATGGACTTCTATATCAACTTGGGTTAATCATTTTCGTAAAAGCGAGGACGGATACGAAGTAGTTGTTATAGAGGTCCATTGTACAGTCGCGCAGGCGTGGACCTGAATCCGGGACGTGACATATATATATATATATATATATATATATATATATATATATATATATAGTGAAGATGTTTCGGAGTAGTTGCTATAAGTGTTCTTTGTATAGTAGTTTATGCAGGTTTGGGTCCGAGCACGCCATAAATGGTTACAAGCATAAACACTAAGAAATAAGTGGCATGGTGGGCGAAATGATACGTGCGTGAGAGTCATCTTTTGAATGTATAAGAATCACTTTTAAATCATTGGTGTTTGTGAGTCGAAAGGTAAGACTGCAATAAGGACTTCACGTTCCGAAGGATGAATGATTTTGACACCTCGTCTAAGAATTTTTAAACGTGTCTATATTATGATAAATAGACTCTTATATCAATTCAAGTTAAGCACTTTTGTAGAGCGAGACGTGACTATGAGCTTATTACATGTTGAATAAATTTTTAAAAACACAAATTTCCTAAGTTAAGTGTAGGGTAAAAAAATTAACTATTAAAAGTTAAAACTTTGTATATTGCAACCTAAATTGAGGGGCTTGTATATGTTTACAAATATAAAAGGAGACATGTTAAATAACTGTAAGCCTAGAATTTATGAAAGAAATATACATTGTCAATTCATCATACTACTAATGATGTAAGAATAACTAAATATAGTTTCAAAAAAAAATATAACTAAATATTATATACATACTTTAAAAATTATATTTTTGTATAATCAGTTTGGTTTGGCTTTTTGCTCAATCATACTTACAAAGGTAATTCATAATTGTAAACAATTCCATTTTATTTTCAAACAAGAGTATAATTTGATTTTTTAAAAAAAGTTGTAGATAGGAAATAATATTTTACTAATATCAGCTCCAGCATCCGATTTTCTAATTGGAGTAATTTTTATAAGAAATCATTTAATTATTATTATTATTATTAACTAAATGAATCTAACGTAGGTGGTTTTTTCTTAAAAATGATGACTAATTATTATTTTTTAAATCGTATATACTATGCATGACGATTAACGAATTATGATTAGTAATTAATACAAATATATTAAGGGCAACTTGTAGATAATTCCCTAAATCAAATATAACTTTCAATTTACTCCTTATATTTGTCTTTCCGAAGATGTCATTGTCGTTATTTTAATCATTATTATTTCTTGAATTATCAAATGTGGAATCGGATTCAAAATCTGATTCACTTGATTCATCAAGATAATAAATATTTTCATCGTCGGATGAAAATTCAATTGTTTCTACGTGATAGAATCCAATAGTATATATTTCTTCAAGAAGTTTAATTTTATTTTTTTTTTCGTTTCGTTTTGGACATTCATTCGCATAATGTCCTTCTTCGTTGCACAACCAACATGTGCAATTCTTCCTTTTACCCTTTGGGCAAGGTGTTTTTTTGTTATCAAACTTTTTATAAAATTTTCTTTTATAAGATTTTCTGAAGAAATTCTTTTTAATTTTTTTTTTATAGGGAATAAATTTCTTATTAAAAGATTTATAAGGATTATTAAATTTATTCTGTTTCTGTCGTTTTAAATATTTGTGTGACATATTTGTTTTGCAACCGTATTCTTTTACTGTGAATTTCATTTTATCACAACAAAGTTTATTGTTTTGTTTGTAGGATTTAGAGATTCTTTTATTTAGTGTTACTTCATGACATTTCTTTGTTATTATGTCTTTGATGAATTTAATAGCTCCTCCTAAAGTTTTAGCATAGGGACTAGTTAAGAATTTATTTTTACTGTGTATAGGTATATTAGGTATCTTATTAAAGATACTTAGTTTATAATGTTCTTTTTTATCAGCATCTATTAATTGATAATAGTTTGTTTCATAATCACAAATAAATTCTTCTAAATAACATAAATTGCATAATTTAATATTATCTAATATAAAGATTGCTCTATTTTGTTCTATATTCTTAGCTACCAAATTAGCATCATTATTAGAAACTCCTAAAAATTCTTGGTACAAGACATCAACAAATAGTTCGAAATATCGATGTCCTGTCATTCCTTGTGGTAGATTAGTAATTACTAGGTTTTCAGCCCAAGTTCTTACTGCTCCTACCAGTGTCATTTTTATCATCCCATGAGTTAAAACTTGAATATTCTCACTTTTGTCTAATAATGGTGTTAATTGAATTTGTACTGATAGTTCATTTGTCCAATGATCTATCTTTGATTTTCTTTCTTTGGCTGTTGAACAACCTAAATCTAAGATATTTTGTTTCACAAATCCTGATGTTTTTGATTCTCTAAGAATATCTCTAACATCTTTATAAGATCCAGAGTATTGGTCTCTGTTATATTTAAATTCTTCATCATCTCTTCCACCACTACCTTCTACATTCGTTCGTAGATTTAGTCGTAGTCTAGAATCATCTTCAGATTCTGATTCTGAAATATCCATATCTCTGTATTGTTCTGAGTCCTGATGTGAATGATATAATTCTTCTGTATTTACTCCTATTTGTTCAAAATCAGATGAGTCGGTTTCACTAAACATCTCCATACTTATGTTTGCCATAACTAAGAGGATTTCTATACCATAATTCAATTTTGAATGGTGGTTCTTCTTCCATTTTTCTTTTTTCTTTATCTATTGGAAGAACTTCCTTAAGATAGTTTAATATTTCATTACTATGTCTTTCTTGTTCAATTATTAATCTAGTCGTTGCTAAATCAATATATTCTTTGAAATTCTTCTCTAATTCTTGTATTGATAGATTGATCTTATTAATATTATTTTCTAAATCTCCTAGATCTTTTTTTAATTTTATTAAGGACGTCATTGCGATGAGGTTGACTCATTAACAATAGCTTGTTTAATTTTAAGAATATTTTGATTCATGGTTCCAATCTTATCAAGAATATCTTCATCATTTCTAGCAAATGATAATGATCTTCTTGGTATAGACTGTTTTGTGATTTGGAGGTCATCTGAACTCCATCTTTTATAGGGATTTATTTCTTCAATAAATGTTTTTCGAGGGTGTTCAATTCTTGTAATATTTTCAAATATTCTTTCAACAGAAATAGTTGGTTTTGTTGAAATTATTCCTGTTTGAGAATTATTACTTATTGCTAAACCGACAACATAGTTTATATTGATCGGATGGTTTCCTATTAACATAATATTATTTCTATAAAAGTAATAATCTAATGTTAAAACGTCATTTATGTTTTTATCAAAAAGAGATATATTGTATTGTGGATAAATACAAAATTTCATCTTTTTGTAACATAAATTTCCTTCAATTTTTCCAAGGATAGAATCCTCGAAATTACGTATTCTTTTGTCACGAACTGTTATTTCAATTGGTGTATCTATTCCTTCTCGGTAGTGAGCTGATATTATTATTTCAATTCCTCCGATATTATTAACATATTTCAGTTCAAATCGTTTTTTTTCACTGGCTTTTGCCATGATGATATTAATATCTTGAGTTGTTAATAACTTCAGAGTATTAGACCTTGATTCGTTATTTATTTTACAAGATCGTTCTTTTGTACGAATCGAATAATAAATTAAATTTTTTCTGAGATTAATAAAATTTGAAATCTTACTTAGTATTCTTGGTTGGTCTATTAGATTTGTTTTTGAATTAGAAAACTCTGTTTTCTGTATTTCAGCAAACTTACTTTGATTGAATATAATATTCAAATTATATTCTTGGTTTTTTTCAGATTCTTCAGATTCATCGACCAGGTTTTTTTGATTTGGAATTGTTACTTCTGTCATTTTAACAGATGATAGAACTTCTTAATTTTCTTAAGGCTATTAAAAGTTTTTTTGTTGAATTTATCTGTTCTAATAAATTCTGAAAATCTTCGAAACTATCAATTAAAGATTGACAATTTTTAAGATGTTTCAAATTATTTTCACAATTTTCTATATCAAAATTTATATTTTGAGAATATAAATTAAAGATATTCATTTTTGTATTTTCATACATTTTTCATTTAGTAAAAATTGTTACTTTTATTATTTTGTTTTTGTTGATCGAATTTCGATAACAAAGTTTGTTCTTATTCATAACATATTGTTATGTCTTCAATTTCATCGTTTTCAGAAATTTGAATTATCATTTTCCAGTTGCTTGAAAAATGTTCTTTTTTATGATTTTTGAAATAAAAGGTTTGGAGATCTTTTATTTTATTTCATAATTGATCTATTTGACGTAAATCTTTTAGTAAGATTATTTTATCAAATAAATTTTTAATCTCAATATCTAAAGTTAATCCAGGCATTAATAATCAGTTTTAAGCTTTGATACCAGGTTGCGGAATTTTCTTCAAATTCTTATGAATTTTCTTATTCATGGATTTACAGATCTGATTCATGGATTTACAAATCTGATTCATTTATAACAGATAAATGTTTTCATATTAGTTTGGTTCCATTCATGAATTATTAATACAAATTTTAGTTGATAAATTGATTCAAATATAGTTAAATCAGAAGTATTTAAACGATATTCACGAAATGTATCATATTCATGATCATCTTCTATTTCGAACCAGTTTTTTATTATTAATCTTCCATTTCTTATAAAGGATGATGACATGATTAATGTATTTTGACTATTTCTTTGAATTAAGGGCTGCATGAGGTTTAGGAAGGTTACTTTGTTTGAATGAATCTTGGTTTTGAGCAGAGGCCAAATCCTTGATTTCCCTTAACGATCACTTGATCAACTGGTACTTGCTCTATGGATCTCTAGGTTTACTCTTAACCATGAATATTCAATGATTGGTTTCCAACCTTATCCTCCTTACGCCCTGCTTGTTTAGTTATTACCCATAAGGCTTATTTTGTTTTTGATTTTATGTTTCTTAGTTTCTGATAGTTTTCATACGTCTTGTATGAACCAGATTGTAAGAAACTTTAAGAAGAGAGAGATACTCAAACTTCACTTCCCCTTTCACAGCACAAAACATATCCTTTTATAGGCGTGGAGAAACGCATTCATAATTAAAAATAAAAGAAAAGAGGGGGACCACCCGACACTACATAATAAAAACAGCTCATTTTACATCTGAGTGGATGTCTTTAACATGTGGTGTGGTCCACGATTTCATTTGTTTTTACATTGTGTCACTCTCTGAATCACTGGTGCATTCAGACCATTTCTTTATTGGTTTGTCTTCTTTGACAGCTGGTTTGTCCTCTTTGACGTCTAATTCTTCTGTCTGAATGGGTTGGCAATGTCCACATTTGTGAGTGGAAATCATTGTTCTTAGTCTTTGACATAACATTTGTTGAATTTCTTGGTTCATGTCAACTCTTGCTTCATAGATTGGAGCTTCGAATTGAGCTAACATGGCTTGTTCTTTCTTTTGGATTGTCTCCTTGTGTCCAGTGGTTAATAAAATTTTACTGGTTGCAAAATTTATTTTAACCTTTGAGTTTCCATCAATCTTTCCTGTCTTTGAGATCATATTAATCAATGTCTTTATTCTTATCTCAGAAAGTGTTGAGATATCCATTACTGGTTTCTCTTCATTTGATCATTCGAATAAGAACTTGTCTTTTTGTTTTCGACATTGAATATATACTATTGGTTGATAGAATTTGTTATCATCTCAATCTGGAAGGGTTGAGTGAATACTCAATGTTAATACTGGATCGTCCTTAAAGACTGCTTTCTTGAACTGGATGATACTATTTCTCAACTGATATGGAAATAGTTCTATTTTTTTATTATTGGGACTGACTTCCAATCCACTTAATAATCCATTTGAAAAGAATCTCGCGACTTCATGCGCTGGAGCACCTTGCAGTGTTCTTGCTCTTGATATGCTCTGTGTGTCACAATTTTGTAGCCAAGATTTTGCAGATGGTTTGGCTGTTCTCAAATATTTTAGTATTTCAAAGAATTCAGTCTTGAGTTTTTCTGAAAAATTTGTTTTTTCAAAAATTGGTTTTTGTGGTCGCAGATTGACCATCTTTCTTTCTTTCTTTTCAATGGCACTTTTAAACGTCCTTTCTTCTTTTTTATTTTTCTCGGTGCTGGCTGTGTCCACCGGTTCTTTTTTCTTTTCTTTTTCTTTGTCAGTGTTGGCTGTGACCACTGACTGTTTCTCTTTTATCTCCATTATTTTGTCAAATGGAGTTGCCATTTTGATTGGTGTTCTTGGTGAGGATGATGATGATGAAGTTATCATCTTTTCTTCTGTCCTTTGAATTTTTCTACTCAAATTCCTTTCTTTTAGTTGAAGAATTTGAATTTCTTCCTGCAATTCAATCAATTGTTCCTTTAATTGACTTAGTTGCTCCATCTTGATTATACTCTGCACAAGAAAACATATTTATATATATAATGGTTAGTAAAATAACTCTTTTCGTGAGTAATTCGGATAGTTTTATTATGCGTATCATTGCATTTATAAATTCTTTTGCAAGAATTGAATCAATCTTAAATTGATTATTTTACTCAAAGAGTAATTTATGTTTCTGAATATAAATCTCATTTCATTAATTTATATTCCCCATGCTTTCTGAGGCATGTTCGGATGACTGAAAATCATAAAATAATTCATGTTTCTGAATATAAATCTCATTTCATCAATTTATATTCTCCATGCTTTCTGAGGCATGTTCGGATGACTCAAAGTCATTTTTTGGATCACTTAGGATCTCCTTTGTTATTCCGTTACTACGGATAGTATAGTTTGGATGAAGTTCTCTGGTTAATGCGTCGGGTAATGAATTATCCGTTCCTTTGACATGTTGGATCTCGAACTGATAATGGTTCAATTCCAATTGCCATCTAATTAGCCTTGCTGCATTTCTCCCTGCATTTCTTGATATTTTCCATGTTTTGAAATATGTTAAATTCATATTATCTGTTCTTACTAAAAATGGTTTAGAAATAAGATAAATTTCATAAGTTCTAATTGTGAATATTAAAGCTAATAATTCTTTTTCATTCGAATGATAATTTAATTGTGCACCTTGAAAAGTTTCTGATGTATAGTTGCATAATTCTTCATTATTTCTAGTAGCTGTTTTAGTAAGTTCTTCTAAATTTCTTTCTCCAGTATAAGCTTTTAAACATGCTCCCCAGTATTCATCTGAAGCGTCTGTTTCAATTATTATTATATCTTTATTTGAAGGAAAATATAATTCAGAAAGATTACTAATTATTTTCTTTTTAATAGTGTCTATGTAATTAATATCTTTTTTCGACCATTTCCACTTATAGTCCTGTTTAAGTTTTACCTGAAGATGTTTTCTGATTTCTGCAAGTTTCTTAATGTAATTTCCAGAATAAGTTAATAATCCTAAAAATCTTCTTAATTGATCTTTATCCTTGATTTCACTAGGAAAATCATGAATTTTCTTAAGTATATGCGGTTGTAAACAATGTTTTTCATCTTCTATTTGTAATCCTAAATAATTTATTTTTGTTTTGAATAATTGTGCTTTCTTTTCAAAAAGTATAATTCCATCTTTATGACAAATATCTAAAACTGTCATGAGATCTTTATAATGTTGATCTAGTGTTTTTGAATAAATTAATATGTCATCTATATAAACACAACAAAAATTTATATATGATTTAAAAGATTCATTCATATATCTTTGAAAGATACCTGGTGCTTGTTTAAGTCCGAAATGTAATACAGTCCATTGATACTGTCCTTTTGGACAACTGAATGCTGTAAGTAATTGTGTTTGTGGTTCTAGTTGAATTTGCCAGAATCCTGATTTACAATCTAAACTGAAAAAATATTTCATTTCTCCTACATAAGATAGTAAATCATTCTTATTTGGGATATAATATCCATCCATAATTGTTGTTTTATTCATCTTTCGATAATCAATTACCATTCTTTTCTTATCAGTATCTTTTTCTTACTGACATAAAAGACTGGTGAAGAGTGTGGACTTTTACTAGGGATGATTATCTTAAGTTTTAATAATTCTTGAACTTCTTTTTCAAATATTTTTACATCATCCATGTTACATCTTCTTGGTGCTTCACGGATTGTGATATTAGGGTCTTTGAGTTTTATTGAAGCAATGAATTGTTTTCTTTTCTTAATTTTGTCCTGAGGATTTTCAGAACATATATCATGAAATTTCCTCATGATTTCTTTTTCAGGATTAATAGTTAAAATATTTTCTATTTTTAGTTCTATTGGATTTGTATTTTGTTTATGAAAATTCTTTGTAAATCCTTCATTTTCTACGCGAAATGCTGTTCGTATTTTGGGAATGTAAATCATTGATGATCCTTTGTTTAAAGTTATGTGATCTTAAAATTGTGTAAAGGGAAGATATTCTCTTAAAAAGTTATTTCCTATTATAATGTCCATTCCTGATTCTATTTGATATATAATGGGTATTACAAATTTTGTTTCTTTTATTTCTATTTTTAATTTTTCTGCTACTGTATTAAGCATGATTATTGATCCATCTCCTATTCGAACTTTTAATCCTTTATCATATTTCTTCCAATAATGATTTGGAAGTATATGCTTGCTTCCTAAACACATACTTGCTCCTGTATCAACATAATCATGTATATGATATGGTTTATGTTCTTTGATTTTAATTTGAATTTTTATATATATGCTATTTGGATTAGTTTTATTTTTATTATCCATTCTCTCATTTTTTTTTTAAGAGATAAGGGTAAAATTGGTATTTAAAAACAAAAATTTCTCTCTCCAGGGAGTTGAAAGTAAGTTTTATTTATGTAGGGATTTATAAATAAGTTATAAAGTAGTTTAGGGAGTGATTGACAATTAACCCATATATTAATGATGGGTAATTAATTGTGTGTTTTTTTTTTTTTTTTTTCTCAATAAAATTAAATTAATAATTGCGTATTTCCGGAAAAATTTATTGAACAGTGCGTACTAGAAGACAAATGCGCCTCTTGACCATTTTTATGCAAACTCTTTCTTTCTTTCTTCCGCAGTAGACGCTTTCACTTCCTACAATCTCTCTTTTCTCTCAATTCCTCCTACCTTTTTTCGCACAGAGTCCCGCACTTGTATGTGTGTTTTCTGTAGTAGGAGAGGTGGAACCGCTGCCGGAGATCCCTGGAGCTTGATTTCTGCTCGAATTCTGATCGCGTTTGCCGCGGTTTGATCGAATCTGTGTTTCGATGTATGCGTTTTGTTTTGCGACTTGCTTGATACTTTTTTTTTTGCATTTGATGACCCTTTTTCTTTCTTCTTTTTGATGTTTTTTTCTTTTTCTTTTTGGTGTTTCAGAGTAAGCCGTGTTTTGAAGTTTTTCTTGTATTCCGTTCTCGGTGGATGGATTGTTTTTTTTTTGTCCTTCGTTCAAGGCTTCTGTGATCATTTGTTATTTGTTTTTCGCTGTTGGATTAAATGGTTTTGGTGTTTACTTAATTTAAAGATTGTAAAATGTTTTTGGTTGTTTTTGGGAAGCAAAAATATTTTTTTGCTCTTGATATTTTTTTTTCATCTTTATTTCCTTCTGCTGGTAAAACTTTAGCTGTTTAATCATATAAAAAATCACAGAAGAAAATTAATGGTAATTTCTGACTTGGAGCTTAATAGCGTGGAAAAGAAGCGTTTTTTTTTTTAAATTTTACTTCTACTTGTCTGTTTTCTATGGTGATACTGGCAAAGCTTGTCGTTTGTTAATAATATTTTGTCAAAGAAATTGAAAATCCGGTTCTAGGCGGGATGTTCGGTATTATTACACCAATTCAAATTTTTGTTTGATCTGAAAACTTACATCTTGGACGAAATGACAACTAGATGCCGTAGGAAAAAAAATCTGCATGCATTTTTAAAGCTTTCATTTTTCACCATTTGTTACTCTCTAAAAGGCCTGGAATGACGAAGTTACTTGCCAATTCATTGGCTTGAAATTTCTACGTGGACTCTGTGTAACAATTTATAAACACACTTATATATTTTACCTCCTTCAGTCCACATGGACTATTATGCATACAAGGCGATGGCACATACCGAGCACCTATTCAACTTCAATTCACTCTTAAGGTTTGAATGGCACTTAAGTGCTTTGTTTGGGTTATAGGACAGAGAATGTGACCAGATATTGGAATTGGACTCACTTTAACTCTTCAATGAATCATTCACGTTTGTAACGCCTTTCTTTTGAGTCTCTTTTGTAATTATTGTTATTAAATATTTTTTGTGTGAAATATAGCTGTAAAAATTTATCATGCATAATCGTATTTGAGCACGTGTTATTTAGATGTAAGTCACATGTTTATTGATGATACGACTTGATATAAATGCTTTAATTGCAGATTGTGATGCGAAAGTATCAAAATCCATAGTTGCCTATGAAGGCATCCAAATCATCCAGATGGCTGTTGAAGAAACAGCATTTCTTATTTGACCGGGTATGTTTCCTAAAACTCTTCTAATTATTTAAGTAGGGGTAACGTCTCTCGTGATTATTTGTGAATGGCATTGCAGGGAGCATGTGGAGCAAAGATGGCTCAGCTGCCATTTATGGCAGTTGTGTGCATATTAACACTGTTCATCATATATAGGACCACTAATTATCAGTATCAACAGGCAGAGGTATGTTAACTGATAATCTTATTAAGAAATTGGTTGCTTTGATATGAATGTGGATTGACATGTGAAATGCTATCAATAGGACATTTGTTATAGATGAAAGTTCTTAGAATATCCTAAGTTTTTTTGTTCAACAAAGTTGACTTGACAAATGACGACAACCTAATTATGTTCTTCTAACTTTTGTTAGATGGAGTCAAATTTGCACAATTTTTACGCATCAAAGGTGATTATCTTACTGAGGTCTCTCTTTTTTTAAACCACTTTTTAACCCTTTCTATCAAATTCAGTTTACGTAGTGGCATGGGTAGTTAATTATTTTGAAAGGTCTTCGACTCATTGCAACTGCCAATATCACTGATGCATCATTCCAGGACTCAGGTTCAGCTATTTCAGGTTTGAACAGTCTGCCTCGAGGCATTGTCGAAGACAGATCAGACCTGGAATTAAAGCCACTATGGACGACAAGCAGTTCCAAGTCAAAGGTAATGACCAAATTTTGATGGAATGGCTTTAATTTTTCACTTCGTGTGACTTTTCCCAAGAAACCCCTGCGGTTTGATGAATTATATATGATGGATCTGAAATTAATTATCAACTCCACCTACGGATTCTTCTGAATCTTCAGGTCAATCGCCGGAGTTCTAAAAATTTGCTGGCAATGCCTGTTGGGATTAAACAGAAGGAGAATGTTGATACCATCGTTCAAAAGGTGCAACAGCCTATTATTATTTAGAAGCAATAATTATTTCAATGCTATATTACTATATTAGATGTCTTCATTCATTACTTAATTTTTTGAATTCAGTTTCTTTCAGAAAATTTTACAATTATTTTGTTCCACTATGATGGTAACTTGGATGGATGGTGGGACCTGGAGTGGAGTAGTGAAGCCATACATATCGTTGCCCATAACCAAACAAAATGGTAATATATACGTGTGTGGGTGTGTTTAGTTGCCTATTTTCTTGTCTCTTTACTGAGCAAATTGAACATTTTTTGTTCGTGAAATGTGACTAAACCATCTATCAGTTAAGGAATTCTATCTGCATACCACAAAGATGGCAAATTGTATTAAGTATTTAAGTTTATCTTTGTTGCTGGAGAGCGTGGTTTGGTCTAGGTGAGGATTTCTCCGGGTAAACATCCCATTTTTTTTTTTCGGTTATGAGGTTTTTTTTTGTTTTTTTTTGTTTTTGCACTGGTATAATTAAGCAACCGCCTATTTCTAGCCTATGCATTTGACCCCTTCACGTGTTTTAGATTATAATGTGTTACGTCTCCCGCTGGTTGCTACGGATGGACTATGGAGGATTGTATTCACCTTTTGATTTTGATGTACACAGATTTCATCTCATATTTTTATACAGATAAAGAAAAGGAAAGTGTTTTCCTCTCCTTACATGATGTGGCATTCCATCAACCATTTCTTTTACCAATTTCAGGTGGTTTGCAAAACGTTTTCTACATCCTTCTGTTGTTTCTGTCTACGATTACTTATTCCTCTGGGATGAAGATTTAGGGGTGGACAATTTCCATCCTGGAAGGTAAATTTGCAAGCTGTATGACCTTCAATTTATGCTCATCAATTTTTTACTCTTATCCCAAGAAAATTGTTTTAACGCCAACAAATCTCAGTGGAGCACTCCATCTCAATTTTGATAAACCTTTTCTTCGTACTCAATAAAAGTATCCTGTCACAATTTATTATTCTGAAACTTTTGTTTACCTCTTTGTGGTCTTAGCTTTTGTTTTGCTCTGTCCTAGTGGAATCCTTTTTCAGTAGATTAGTATTTATTTTTTGTCAGATATCTGGAAATTGTAAAATCAGAAGGGCTTGAGATATCCCAACCAGCCTTGGACCCAAATTCTACTGGTATACATCACAGGATCACAGTAAGAAATAGAATGCATACATTTCACAGGTGAGTCACGTGTGGACTTTGCATGATTCGAATTCTTAGTTCCATATGAGTATGTTCGTTCTGATTTGAGCAGAAGAGTCTATGATGTAAGAGGCAGTATCAACTGTTCAGAAGAAAGCGAGGGTCCACCATGCACTGGGTAAGTTACCAGCACTTTGTCCATGGATTCTGATAAGTTGTTTTTTCAAGAAACATGTTTCATTGTTTCATTGTCTCAGGTCTCATTTTTATTTTTTGACCTTTGAGCCATCTTACACTTGCTACATACAAATATTGACTTGTATCCGGTTTCTACCTTACTCTTTATATTTTGAGCATTTTCGTATTGGTGTTTACCTCGCTCCTTACAAAGCATAAGTTTTTTTGACACGAATGCTTGATGAACTTGAGGTTGCATTTGGTTTAAAACTTTTCCATAACCTTTTCCTTTTGAGGATTTATGCCATTTCATCCAAGTGATGGTGGCTTTTTCATAACATTTTGACATGCTCTGAAGGTAAAATGTAAAACTTTGTTTGGACAAATACTTTAAAATGTTTTTAGTGTTTATAAGTGAAAAAAAGCTAAAGTATGTGATTGGACAAGAATTTTGTAAAAAGTTTATGAATTTTTTTTAAAACAATTGTTCTCCCAAGTATCATTTTTAAAGAACAGTTGAGAGGTATTTTTTTTTATTTTTTAGAGTTAAAATAAAGATTCAACCGGAGCAATTTGCAATTCAAACAAGTTATGAGATCTTGTTGTTCCCCATTTTTAGCGAAGCACGTTGCTAAATTTCAGGTTTGTGGAAGGAATGGCTCCCGTGTTTTCAAGATTGGCTTGGCATTGTGCATGGCATTTGATACAGGTAATTCTGCGGTTTTTATAAGAAATCCTTTCATGCTGTGGGTTTCAAATGTAAAACTTGTGGGCTTGAACATGCAAAATCTATTGTAATTTTCTCGAAACTCATGTAGAGTTTGAGAATGTCTCAATCTCAGATTTATAAGAGATTTTGCTTTTGTCTGTCGTTGATATTAGTTGGGTCATGCTTAGACTTTTGTTGTTAATGGATCACTTGTCCGCCTATTGTAATTAATAGGTTTCCCGTAATTAATATAATAATGTTTCTTATAAAAAAAGTAACTGAGGGCCACAAGAGAAAAAGACAAGTAGAGATCTTTTGGATACAGCCTATATATGAGTATGGAGATTGTTTATTATTTACAGCGATGAAACCTTCCGACAGTGTCATGGCATTGGCTTTGGCAATTGCTTTTCTACCATTAAACTTGTGCTGACGAGCTTTAAGACCTTAGGTGTATGGTATTTGATTGAATTTATGGTCACTCTAGTTTATATTTGGCATCCTAATCTACAATTCCTCGATTCTTTTGTACCATTTCTTACGGAGTATTTTGTTTTGTCAGAATGATCTTGTCCATGGATGGGGAATGGACATGAAACTCGGGTATTGCGCACAGGTAAAAGTACTTTATAAGGACTGGTTGGTTGGGTTTTTGTCATGCTATTTACTAGCCAGACAACTAGAATTTTGTTTTATTCACCCTCAACGGTTTTACTCCTTGATAGAGTTTAACGGCGATCTTTGTGTTGGGAACTTCTAGGGTGATCGCACAAGAAACGTGGGAATAGTTGATAGTGAATATGTAGTTCATCAAAGCATACAAACATTGGGTGGTCAACCTGCAGCGAAGGTGATAAGCTCGTACATGATCTGTTGCCTAATCTTGTCTTATCTCACACGGAGTGCTTACGCGCCTACTAATCCTTGAAAATCTTCGTTATACTTGTAATCATAACAATTGACTTTTGCAATTCTTGATATCCATTCAGGTTTCAAATCCCGAAGAGAGCTCAAAGGTATAGTTTCCACCGCATCCACCATCTATTGTAATTTATAATCTCATATCCTTTGACAGTTCACTTCACCAACACAAATTTCACTGCTTTCTGTCCTGCTTTTTTTTCCCTCCTTTGTCTAGAGGCGGCATGGGATCGACATGAGATTAGAGGTGAGGCATTTGAGGAAATTTAATGATTTTAAATCTTCTTCTAGTTTTTGTTGTATATCATCAGCCATAATCATTATATATACGTCATATAACTATTTAAGCAGCTTACTTGTATAAATTGTGTACAGATTTGTGGAAGATAATACTGTCAAAGCATGTAAGCTAACAATTATTTTAGCTTTATTATTATTGAAGTTGAACATTGAATTGCAATGTGCAGATTCGGAGGCAATCGACTATAGAACTTCAAAAATTTAAGGAGAGATGGGAGGAAGCTGTCAGGGAAGACGAAAACTGGGTCGACCCGTTTCCTTCGTCCCCGAGACGCATGCATAAACACAATAAATAACCAAATGTTTAGCTTAGAGTTGCACCTTTCCTAGGGGTTTGCTTGTAAAACCCATTAAATTTTTATTTTTACAAGGCCGCTTGGCAAAGGTAAAATTTATATATACACATTTTCTATAAATTTTACGACGATAAACGTTAGTTACTTGTGCAATAGGTTCCATTCATAAAATTTTGTTAGAAGAAACCGAACTCTTGATAGTTGATTAGTTCATCTGCTCCGGACACTTTGAAATCACATTTTTACTCTCTATTAAAATATTATGGGAACTTTTGTGCGAAATTCTGAGTTAAAAATAAATATAAACGTGAACCGAAATTATTAAAATCTTCCCTGAAATCCAGTCCAACCAAATGCCACAAGGCGCACAATGTGAAAAGGTTACCATCTGTTTTCTTCTGGAAGCCTTAGCCTACTCTGTTGGAAGTTTCCCAACGTACGACTAATAACAAGACAAGCTAGAGAATTGTTTAAACTAGTATTCGTGTCGTGTTTATCCAATCCGTTTTTTTTTTGAAAAACCAAAAATAAAGGTAAAGAATAATTTTAAAAAGTATTTGTTGTATATAAATAAATTAATTTTATAAAAGTGGCATTTTCGTTAATTAATAGTTATCATTGGACAAAATTAAATAGTATTTTGGTTTTAAATATATATTAAAATATAAAAATAAAATAATTTATCATACCAACATACTAATACCTCAACTTTAATAAAATAAAAAAATTGAAAAAATTATGAAAGTCAAGGTGACATTTGACCCATCATAATAGTGATAATTTGTATTGCATATTTAAGAAGGCTTTTCAAAGCCTATATTGTGACTTCCCAATTTCGACTAATATATTTTTTCTATTGCATAATTTTAGAAATACTCTATGTGAAAACTCACCCTCGTCATATCTACAAATTATCATTTTGTCCAAATTTTTTCGTATGGTATCAAATATAAACTTCACGTACTTGAACTTGCGTCGAATTTGATACCTTATTATAACATCTCATTAACCTTAAAACTCGCATATCCATTTACTTATGAATATAAACAAATCTCCTGGTTTCCAAAAGAGACCCACAAGATCAATGATTTTGAAGAAATAATAAGTTGTTTGCATAAATTCTCACGAGACTGAAGACAATATATATAGATATGCATTTTCAATCCAACTCAACTTATGCAATAATATCATTTTTCATATAAAAAACATTACTTTTTTATTGCATGTATAAATCATGTCGCTCATCTCGCAAATACACGTTTACACGTGACATTATCTCTTATCTTAAATTCATTTCGTTTCAATTTCATATTCAACTAATAAAAAGGTGATGGTAAAATATCACGAGAGAAAATAGTTGCAAAATAAAAAACCATAAACAAACAACGAGAATTACAAAACAAGAGAGGGAATTCAAGAAAAGTCCGCTGGAAAAGTCGTTAAATTTCACAGCACGTCGCCCGCTGTCTCTCGATAATCTATTTTCAACATCCGAATCCGTAGTTGTCATCAAATTCTTCTCCCTCAAGCTTCCACGCTAAGTTTGTTGCATCTCTATTTAGCCGGCGTTGTTCGGGCGGATTATAGTGAAGCGAAAATTGACCAAGAATATGGCCGGCCGTTATGATCCCAACCCGTTTGATGAAGAAGAAGTTAATCCCTTTTCTGTGAGTCCCTATACCATTATTCGTGTGTGGATGTTGTATATTTTTGGTGGGAACAAAAATACTTTTTTGTTCTTTTAATTGCGACCAAAACTGAGTTGATCATGCTAGTCCAAGTGAAGAATTTGTAGTTACCAAAGAGTTCTTCAGTAAAAGAACTGAGGGTTTTGGGTTTCTTGAGAATCGATTTTATTGCTTTGAGTATTAACTTTGTTTGGAGTCCAGTGAAGTCAATCCATTGGATTTAAGCTGTTGGTTTAATTGCATAGGCATTTTTATGGAACCTGAATGTTTTTTTATGAATACAGGATGGAGGGGCTAGAGGTAAAGCAGGGGGGCAATCAAGGTTTGGTGGAGGTTCATTTTATAAAACAGTGAGTTCTTCTTTATTTTGCTTACGTGCTCATAAATGCTTTCGTGTTTACCTTGATGATGTATTCCCACTTTACACTCGTGCATATGACTATGAGTTCAATATGCGTTTGCACCGGCGAATTCAAGATTTGAGTCGGGGGGCCAAATGGATTTTAGGGAGATTCTATGATGGCGGATAAATCTCTTTTTTTTTTGTTGTTGGGGGATTGCCACGGCTGGGTCTCCTAGTTTCTATACATAGCTTCAAGTTCAATGTGCCATTAAATCAGTTTGACGCTGTTTTGTTTCTCGAGATTATCTTTTATTCAAGCCTTATGCTTACTTGTTTCTGTTGTCAGTGTCACCTTTATAACTTAATGCATGTGCAGTTTGCATAGCATTTTTGCAGTCTTCTCACAGTAATGATGTTCTATATTTTCAGACTGCTGGGAGCGTCCCTCCTGTCACAAACTCAAGGCTTTCACCCCTTCCTCCAGAACCTGCTGATTTCTACAATCCTACAGCTCCATTTGAAATTCCTCTTGATAGTGCTTCGGTAGTTTTCATTGCAATGCTAAAGTTGTCTTGTTTGTTTCTTAAATTGGTTTGATCAGTCTTTTGATAAAGGAAAATCTCAATTGCAGGATTTGAAAATGAAAGAGAGAGAGCTACAGGCGAAGGAAGCTGAGTTGAAAAGGAGGGAACAGGTACCAACAATGCTTACTCTTGAACCAAGTGCATGATTTTCTGTGAATCTACTCCGAACTCTCTGATATACAGTGAATTTATCAGTTACTTCTGTATTACAGCTCTTGTTATCTTTAATGACATACACAAATCAGCAATACTCCTTTTTAATGTTCATCCCCTGTGCATACCCACGCACGCACACTGCACACATATAATTGAAATTCAAGTTAAACTATGCCATCAATTGGGTGTCGTAGACGATAAAACCTATTAGGATCATGAATAAAGTGACTTTTCCATGAAAAAGAAATTGTAAGCTATAAAAAATATAGTGGCATTTCTATCGTTAAATAAAGTGACTCGCCAAGAAACCAAATTTGAGCCCCTAGAGGCTCGTCCGTAATATATAGTATCTTATACGATAACAATAACTTGCATTGTCCATATGCCCTGTTTTTGGTACCGTGTTATCATCTTGTTCCTAATTTGTCAATTCACGGTGTTGCGGTTGGGACGATGGGAATGGGTTCTTCGGGGATGCAGTGTAGAGTTTGTTCAGTATATTACATAGCCTCCTCCTCCTCCACCACCACACCCACACCCTCCTTCGAAACCAATCTGAATCCAACCCTCTTTAATGTGTGTTATTAACTTATTGATGCTTGCAGGAAATTAGGCGAAGAGAAGAGGCTGCTGCACGAGGTACTTTGTTCTATTCTTAATGAATTGTTTTCTCAGTTTTTAGAAAGTATGCATTCACTGTCTAGTTATTCCTAGAGGCTTTTTTAAAGTCGAGAGAATTATTATCCTATTTTTGTTTTCTTTGCAGCTGGTATTGTGCTTGAGGATAAAAATTGGCCTCCATTTTTTCCCATTATACATCATGACATTGCAAATGAAATACCAATTCATTTGCAGAAACTGCAATACGTTGCATTTACAACCTTGTTAGGTATGTAAAACTGGCTGTTATTGTTATGGAAGTTATGTGATTTTTCTGTTACCCAGGCTATTTACTATTTGAATCCTGCAGTATCAGTGTCTGCTTTTTATCATTTCTAGACATTTCTGCCTGAGTTAAACCCGTGGTTAGTTATTTATTGGGACCTTTTGAATTGAGACCAACGATCTTCCAATTTAGATCCAACTGGAGTTGGCAGATCATTTTTATATACTGGCGAAGACCATATTAATTGCTGAGTTAGAAAGCTATTCATGCGTGAAGCATTGATTATAACTTCATTTTTTGGGGGTGGCCAGCTGTTCAAGCTCTTGGCACAATTTAATGCGTTCTCTATTATCATAAACAGTTAATTTTGCACATTATACTACATGGAGATTTAGGAATTGTAGTCTCTAGTATGCGAAATGATACATGATACTCGATGTTAGAGCTGCAACACTGTACTGGCCTGCCTTTGATGGCTTGATGGAGATTATCCAAGTATGCTACTAATTTTGCATGTACCGATGATTATCAGGACTCACATTTACCCTTTTCTGGAATCTCATTGCCGTGACTGCCGCGTGGATTAAATTGGGAGGTTGGTATTCTGTATGTATCATTTGTTATCATTGCTGATAAGTGGTTTTGACCTTACATTCATAATCCTGTCCTCCAGATCCAAAGATTTGGTTTCTTGCTGTTATCTACTTCATATCTGGGGTTCCAGGAGCCTATGTGTTATGGTATCGCCCACTTTACCGTGCTTTTAGGTAAGTGCTTCTATCTTTTTGCAAGACCAAATGTATTGTTGCATTTATACTTGTGCATAATTTCTTATGGACCACTTGATATTCAGAAGGTTGTAGCAGGTTAACTTTCAGAAAAAATATTTTGTAATTAATCTACGTGGAAGGCTGATATTTTATTTAATGGGGTGCTCAAAATTGTAATTAGTTACATAGATCAGCTGTTGTCTATCTTCAGATAATTTAACTCAAATTAATCTATATTGCAGGACTGAAAGTGCCATGAAGTTTAGCTGGTTTTTCTTGTTTTACTTGGTAAGTTTTCTAAACAAATGGTCATCAATACATATACATATATGCAATTCAATCACTCCCAATTTGTATCTCATGCCTCTACAGCTTCACATTGGCTTCTGTATATTTGCCGCGGTTGCGCCTCCTGTAGTTTTCAAAGGCAAATCACTGGCGTGAGTCTTCTTTTCAACTTTGTCACACCTAATTGGTTTCTTCATTTATGCCAGATATTCTTTATTCACTTAGCTTACATTATGTCATGCCAATCATTATGTTTCATATTTCTTAGAGTTTCTGCACTTTTGGCTCGTTTAATCTTGTTCTTCAATAGTTTCGGCTCTTGTTAAGTATTTCTCTCGGCTACATCTAAGGCCATTTGCCAATAGCAATTATCGGTTTTTCGTTATTTGTCTTTTGATCTGATTATAGATGGTGGTTTTACAGAGGCATCCTGCCAGCCGTAGATATCATAGGCAAACATGCCATAGTCGGGGTAAGTCATATATATATATATGTACCTCCTCATGACCTTATATTTGGTGGCATGTTATTGTCAAGAAACTAATCCTGCTAATCATCTGCTTTCCCGTCGAGTAACCAAATTTGGAGGTACACTAAAATTGTGCATTGCTTCCCAGGTTTTCTACTTTATTGGGTTCGGACTGTTCTGCCTCGAGTCGCTTCTTAGCCTCTGGGTTATTCAGGTCTGACTATTTTTTCTCCACACAATATATTTTCTAACACAAATCCAATCCATACACCAAGAAATTCTGCCTATGTGTGGTTTTTATGTTGACGGTTGGTTCTCGTGTACGTGCAGCAAGTATACATGTACTTCAGAGGCAGCGGCAAAGCAGCAGAGATGAAGCGCGAGGCTGCTAGGGGAGCTTTGAGAGCAGCCATCTAACTTCTGAATTAGTGGCCCCCATACGGTATTGTACGTGGGATGAGGTACAGGTGTTTGTTCATTATTTTGTAATAGTTTCATTCAGGTTTACTTGTTTTGTGAGATAGATGATTTGAGGGAAGGCCTAGAAACATGATAGAATTTGTATACCTTTGGAGCCATATTGGGCTAGCTGTTATGTAATATATCGTTGTTATCATGTCACGTTTCGTTACGATATATAATTTGTTGAGGGGTGGCTATGCTAATGCTATACCGGGTGATTTTCACTTGATGTAGCATCTATCATTCATGGGAATGAGGCCATACATTTGTGTGGATCTCATGGCCAATGCATAGTCAAGAGCATAGGACACCCCAATTTGTTTCTTATTTAACGTTACTCAATTGGCCATCATTAAATCACAATTGAAGAATATCATGGGTAGCCAAGATAAAAAGGAGATGGAGGAATAATTTTTTTTCCACAGGAGTTTTATGTATCGATAATATGGTTTATTTTCATGTCATAAATTACATTCATCTTGTATGTGTTTCAAATCCATGACTATTATCATTATACATACATCAATTAACAAATAAACAGATTTTAAATTCACCGTTATAAATTCATCCAAGCAACCAAATAGATCAGTAAAGTGAAAGTCATCAGTTTGGATCAATAGATTTGTCAAGTTCTTGTGACTTTTGGATGAACGATAATGGATTTCAAATCCAGTTGCGCAACTTCAATAGTAACAAGACGAATTTCAAAGACGCCCAAGGAAGATGTCATTTGAAACATATTCATCAAATCATTTTTCAAATAAAACCCTCCTCGAAATCAAATTCATCGATCCAAACGCAATCATATTTATCTATGTAGTGATATATCGATTTGGATGATCACATCATTGTCCCAAGTTAGGCCAACTTTTATGATGCACAAGTGTAATATAACCATGCCGCCACCTTAAACCTCAAAATTTGCAAAACACAATTAAGCCGCACATGCAATAATAAATTAATAATCTTCAAGTCAATCCATTAGCACATAAAAAATTATAATATCAATGCTGCTACATAGTATATAAAACTTCATTCAGAAAAACACTCACAAAGCAAACATTGTTACCGTGGAATCACATTTCACATACCATATATTATATATATATATATATGTATTTATTATACGTAGAAACGAGGAGTGCATACGATACACAAAGACACAGCACTCCATTAATTGCTCAGCTAGCTAGGGAGCTAGCAATAAGCAACACATTTATCCTTGCAATCGATAGTGCATCCGCCGCCGCCTCCTCCGCCGCCGTACCCCTTCCCGGCGTGGCTGTAGGAGGTGAAACACTTGGCCGGGCACGTCAACTTCTTCTTGTAACACGGCCCTTTGTCTTTACACACGACAGTCGGCCTTATGACGCCGCCTTTTGCGTACCCTCCCTTGGGTCCTCCGTACCCGCCACCGAAGCCTCCGCCGGCAAAACCTGGCGGTAAACCCGGTATGTTGAAGCCTCCGCCGGCAAAACCTGGGAAGCCCCCCATCCCGTTGTCATCGTTGGGGCGGATGGCGAAGGAGATGGTGGCTGAAACGAGCAAGAAAAGTATCAGAAATGCGAGTTTCATGATGTTTGGATTTGTTTGTGCAAAGAAAGAGAGGGAGAGAAATGAGTATATGAATGAGAAATGAATGAAGGTTGGAAAGATGGCATTTATTAGTATGGGTGTGACGAAGAAGTGGATGGGAGTTGCAAGTAGCGATAGTGGTAGGTTAGGAAATGCACTCATTATTGCATTCTCACACCAAAGTCTTCACTTCTTTGGACCTATCAGTCATATACATACATACTGCACTTTTGGTGGTTTGATATATATATACTATACGTTTTTAGATAGTGTTTGAAAGTTTTTTCTTAACAAAATTTTATAAAATTTCAAAATTTTGTTAAGAAAAATCTGAGAAGTAGTGCTTTCTAAAAGCTCTCCCAAGCATTACTTTAGTCTCGATTATATAGATTTTACTTTTACGAATATCTGATCCAGTTTTAGGTGTAATATTTTGTGAAGGAAGAACTGAATTTTTTTGTCTTGTTATTTGCTTTTTTTTCACTTTTTATCCTGTTATCGGTGGATTTTTATTTTCGATACTGTAACTTGCATTTTTTTTTTCTATTTTTGATCATGCTACGTACGGTGAATTTTCATTTTTAGTACTGTAACTTGTATGTTGTTTTCATTTGTAGTCTTTTAAATCGTAGTTATTTTCATTTTAAATTTTTTTATCGGTTATTCAAAGATCGAAAACGAAAGAAAATACAGTTTAAAGGATAAAAAATGAAAACAATATACAAGTTATGAGAGTACTACAATTTGTCATATTATTTGCATTTTTTTTTCACTTTTGATCATGTTATCGGTGGATTTTTATTTTCAGTATTGTAACTTGCATGTTTTTTTTTCATTTTTGATCATGCTACGTAGGTGAATTCTCATTTTTAGTACTGTAAATTGTATGTTGTTTTCATTTGTAGTCCTTTAAATTGTAGTAATTTTCATTTTAAATTTTTTTTATCGGTCATTCAAAGATCGAAAACGAAAGAAAACACAATTTAGAGGATAAAAAATGAAAATAATATACAAGTTATGAGACTACATATGAAAATTCACCATGACATGACTAAAAATGAAAAAAAAAAATGCAAGTTACATGACTGAAAATACATATTCATTATTAATATGACCAAAAGTGAAAAAAAATACAAATAACAAGATTAAAAATGTTGTCATCCCTTTTTTTAATGAATCAAATAAGAAGAAATAGAAATTTGTTAAGCAAACTTTATTTTTCCTATAATTTCTCGTGGAGAAAACAAAAAAAAAACATATATATTTGAGAAAATGGTTAATTTTAAATGTATTTCAGTTGGATTCAATGTGATGACATAAATTATAATTGTTTGTTAAGAGTTAGCAACACGCTTGTAGATTGTGATAGCATGCATCTAAATCATAACATTACGGAAAATTAGAAGAAAAACTCGATTTCGAATCACAGTTTGTTATTCTACATTAGGGCCTTTACAAATTACAATACTCCAAAACAATCGTGAATACATATAGATTTCATGTAAGAAAACATGATATAAATGTTAGCTAGGTGATTATATGGATTATTTTATGCTACATCTTGAGTACTTCTCCCCTCATGATGTGATCAAATATCAACAATTGGATCATCAAGACATATATCAATTTTCATAAAAATATATGGGTCCCACGTGATCTAATGATATTGAAATAAAAGGAGAAATACTCCCGGTGTAGCATAGATTAACCCGTGATATATTTACATAGCTAGCTTGCCTTTTTGGACGTGTACATTAATGTATGGGTAACCTTAACATGAAGATATTTATTTGGGGACCATTTTCCAAATTTCTTACAATATTGATTTGAAAACTACACCAATATTCTTTGTGAACTTTGAATACACTGATAATTTTTTTATAAAAAAAATATATTTTTTTACAAAATAAATAAATAAATAACTAAAGACATTTGTGTGTAACGTAAGAAGTTTATATTTATTCTTACCAGTGATGAGATTCAAAAAGAAAATCATACATCCTATATACATATAAGAATAAATGTGGATTTGTTGTTACTTACACCCGAATATTCATATGAACATATGAGTTTAAAAAAAAAAAAAGCATCGATGAGTCTCATATTGTTTGTCTTGAATTCAGGTGGTCAAAACATCTTGTATAAAAATACATCAAAAGTAATATTTTCGGTGTAGCATAGAATGAAGTATCAACGTGAATTGTTTTATACACACTTGAGACAATATTACAACGTAGATTAAACTCAATTCGAACGTAAACAATAATTAATCCAGGAAATCATCCAGAAAAAAAGTCATCCTATATATTCTATAAGAGAAGCTAGCTAGACCATTGAAAGCGGGGGACCGACCATGCATATTTAATGGAATACACACGACTAAAAGGATAATTGAATGCATGCATATGCCATCATATATA